>NC_092535.1:15990000-16259208 GCF_037038585.1 Patagioenas fasciata | reverse complement strand
CAAGGGAATCGCGTCTGTACGCACAGAAGCAATAGCAGACCGTTTCCCTCGGAGTGAACGCGGAAGAGCCGTCTATGTACTCGGAGACACGGGAACGTGCCTCAGTGCGGTCACAGAGGCAGCAGCTTTTGCACAGATGCTCTGGTGATTCTGGCACTTTCCAGGCACACTCCTGAAAGTCGCGCACACTGCTGTTCACTCGCTAAACGACCTCTTGGGAAACACGTCTCCGGTCGATGGACCGCTCAGATTGCTTCTCGTGTAACTGTGAACTGTGTCAGCGCAGGGAATCCGTCTCTGTTGAGCAGATGTCAATCCTGCCTCGGTTTTGCTTTGTTGCCTCTACCAAGATGATTTCCCGTTTCTCTCTTCACTGGAGCACGCAGACACAGCCAACGCACATCAAGTGTCAAGAGACACACTCTGCTGAGCTCAACGCTTGTGCAGATGCACATGTGCGACGAAGTCAACACACGTGCTTGTGGAGAGAAAGAAGGGGACTCCCAGGCGTGTGGAGCGACGGGGAGAAAGAGCGGGCGCTGAGGAACACAGTTTCAAACAGACTGTCTCCACACAAACAGGCACCTGTCTGCAGGTAGCCTAGCTCTTGATTCTTGAACTTGAGGAAACACGCGTCTGAGCAAAACTCCCAAACGCTTCCAGGAAAGACACAGGCTCTCCCACAAGCACACAAGTGTTTGCCCTCAGCTATAGATCAGGGACAAGCTTGTGAAGAGATGCCCTGCTATTCTTTCGCCTTATGGCATCATGTGTTTCGTTTCTCTTGGAGATCGATTGTTAAACGTCTTTCCTCGGGCGACTGTGAAGCATTTGCCAGCGGAGGAGAAGTAGCACGGAGCAGCATTCAGTACTGCCTACGAGTGTCTTTGCTACCCTACTAGCGGAGCTCCAAGAACAGGCACACATCTTCAGGTACCTTCCAAATGTGGATTCCCCTGCAGCCCCGTAGGCGGGCGTGCAGTACGCCAACCATCAACGGACGTTTTTCCCCTCAAGCCTGTCAGGACGTTGCTCGTCTGTCTTTCCCTCAATAGATGGGAGTAGGCGCGCTTGCGGATGTGTGCGTGTGTGTGGCCACGCGTTTGCTTAGGCATCAGTGTGTGAAAAGATAGGTGCTTTTCTCTAGCTGCGTGTGCGTGCACGTGGTGCTGGGTGCACATCCCTGGGTGCTCGAGGTAAGGTTTCTGCATGGTTTTCGCTGAGGAATCGTGTGTGTGCACATGGACAAAGAGAAGGCGCAGCAACCAGGTTCCAGCGCCGAAGAAGGCAAAAGGCAAGGTTTCCGGCGCTATCTCCTTCTCTCCGCAGACCTAGTCGCGCAAAGCAAGCCGCTAAGCCGGCGACCGGCAAGAGAGCTACAACGAAGCATGCCGAACGGAGAAAATAGCAGCAGCACATCTGTTCACACCTTGTTTCTGCCATGTGCTTGAACGCCAAGACGTTCGCGCTTCTGTGAGATGAAAGACGTCCTTCTGCATATGTGGTTGCTCACACCGGTGCACTTGTTAGTGTATCCATTCAGTCCTGGGCTGCGGGGCATTCAGAAGTGGCTCTGTGGAGACGTCTGCATAGAGGCAGCTGTCAGAACACGCACACTCGATTGTTCACCAAAACATATGCAGACGCGTCTTTAGCCGGTAGATTTGGATGCACAGAGTTCCCTGTGTTCGCAAGAGACAAGGGAATCGCGTCTGTACGCACAGAAGCAATAGCGGACCGTTTCCCTCGGAGTGAACGCGGAAGAGCCGTCTATGTACTCGGAGACACGGGAACGTGCCTCAGTGCGGTCACAGAGGCAGCAGCTTTTGCACAGGTGCTCTGGTGATTCTGGCACTTTCCAGGCACACTCCTGAAAGTCGCGCACACTGCTGTTCACTCGCTAAACGACCTCTTGGGAAACACGTCTCCGGTCGATGGACCGCTCAGATTGCTTCTCGTGTAACTGTGAACTGTGTCAGCGCAGGGAATCCGTCTCTGTTGAGCAGATGTCAATCCTGCCTCGGTTTTGCTTTGTTGCCTCTACCAAGATGATTTCCCGTTTCTCTCTTCACTGGAGCACGCAGACACAGCCAACGCACATCAAGTGTCAAGAGACACACTCGGCTGAGCTCAACGCTTGTGCAGATGCACATGTGCGACGAAGTCAACACACGTGCTTGTGGAGAGAAAGAAGGGGACTCCCAGGCGTGTGGAGCGACGGGGAGAAAGAGCGGGCGCTGAGGAACACAGTTTCAAACAGACTGTCTCCACACAAACAGGCACCTGTCTGCAGGTATCCTAGATCTTGATTCTTGAACTTGAGGAAACACGCGTCTGAGCAAAACTCCCAAACGCTTCCAGGAAAGACACAGGCTCTCCCACAAGCACACAAGTGTTTGCCCTCAGCTATAGATCAGGGACAAGCTTGTGAAGAGATGCCCTGCTATTCTTTCGCCTTATGGCATCATGTGTTTCGTTTCTCTTGGAGATCGATTGTTAAACGTCTTTCCTCGGGCGACTGTGAAGCATTTGCCAGCGGAGGAGAAGTAGCACGGAGCAGCATTCAGTACTGCCTACGAGTGTCTTTGCTACCCTACTAGCGGAGCTCCAAGAACAGGCACACATCTTCAGGTACCTTCCAAATGTGGATTCCCCTGCAGCCCCGTAGGCGGGCGTGCAGTACGCCAACCATCAACGGACGTTTTTCCCCTCAAGCCTGTTAGGACGTTGCTCGTCCGTCTTTCCCTCAATAGATGGGAGTAGGCGCGCTTGCGGATGTGTGCGTGTGTGTGGCCACGCGTTTGCTTAGGCATCAGTGTGTGAAAAGATAGGTGCTTTTCTCTAGCTGCGTGTGCGTGCACGTGGTGCTGGGTGCACATCCCTGGGTGCTCGAGGTAAGGTTTCTGCATGGTTTTCGCTGAGGAATCGTGTGTGTGCACATGGACAAAGAGAAGGCGCAGCAACCAGGTTCCAGCGCCGAAGAAGGCAAAAGGCAAGGTTTCCGGCGCTATCTCCTTCTCTCCGCAGACCTAGTCGCGCAAAGCAAGCCGCTAAGCCGGCGACCGGCAAGAGAGCTACAACGAAGCATGCCGAACGGAGAAAATAGCAGCAGCTCATCTGTTCACACCTTGTTTCTGCCATGTGCTTGAACGCCAAGACGTTCGCGCTTCTGTGAGATGAAAGACGTCCTTCTGCATATGTGGTTGCTCACACCGGTGCACTTGTTAGTGTATCCATTCAGTCCTGGGCTGCGGGGCATTCAGAAGTGGCTCTGTGGAGACATCTGCATAGAGGCAGCTGTCAGAACACGCACACTCGATTGTTCACCAAAACATGTGCAGACGCGTCTTTAGCCTGTAGATTTGGATGCACAGAGTTCCCTGTGTTCGCAAGAGACAAGGGAATCGCGTCTGTACGCACAGAAGCAATAGCGGACCGTTTCCCTCGGAGTGAACGCGAAAGAGCCGTCTATATACTCGCAGACACGGGAACGTGCCTCAATGCGGTCACAGAGGCAGCAGCTTTTGCACAGGTGCTCTGGTGATTCTGGCACTTTCCAGGCACACTCCTGAAAGTCGCTCACACTGCTGTTCACTCGCTAAACGACCTCTTGGGAAACACGTCTCCGGTCGATGGACCGCTCAGATTGCTTCTCGTGTAACTGTGAACTGTGTCAGCGCAGGGAATCCGTCTCTGTTGAGCAGATGTCAATCCTGCCTCGGTTTTGCTTTGTTGCCTCTACCAAGATGATTTCCCGTTTCTCTCTTCACTGGAGCACGCAGACACAGCCAACGCACATCAAGTGTCAAGAGACACACTCGGCTGAGCTCAACGCTTGTGCAGATGCACATGTGCGACGAAGTCAACACACGTGCTTGTGGAGAGAAAGAAGGGGACTCCCAGGCGTGTGGAGCGACGGGGAGAAAGAGCGGGCGCTGAGGAACACAGTTTCAAACAGACTATCTCCACACAAACAGGCACCTGTCTGCAGAAGCACGAACGTCTTGGCGTTCAAGCACATGGCAGAAACAAGGTGTGAACAGATGAGCTGCTGCTATTTTCTCCGTTCGGCATGCTTCGTTGTAGCTCTCTTGCCGGTCGCCGGCTTAGCGGCTTGCTTTGCGCGACTAGGTCTGCGGAGAGAAGGAGATAGCGCCGGAAACCTTGCCTTTTGCCTTCTTCGGCGCTGGAACCTGGTTGCTGCGCCTTCTCTTTGTCCATGTGCACACACACGATTCCTCAGCGAAAACCATGCAGAAACCTTTCCACGAGCACCCAGGGATGTGCACCCAGCACCACGTGCACGCTCACGCAGCTAGAGAAAAGCACCTACCTTTTCACACACTGATGCCTAAGCAAACGCGTGGCCACACACACGCACACATCCGCAAGCGCGCCTACTCCCATCTATTGAGGGAAAGACGGACGAGCAACGTCCTGACAGGCTTGAGGGGAAAAACGTCCGTTGATGGTTGGCGTACTGCACGCCCGCCTACGGGGCTGCAGGGGAATCCACATTTGGAAGGTACCTGAAGATGTGTGCCTGTTCTTGGAGCTCCGCTAGTAGGGTAGCAAAGACACTCGTAGGCAGTACTGAATGCTGCTCCGTGCTACTTCTCCTCCGGTGGCAAATGCTTCACAGTCGCCCGAGGAAAGACGTTTAACAATCGATCTCCAAGAGAAACGAAACACATGATGCCATAAGGCGAAAGAATAGCAGGGCATCTCTTCACAAGCTTGTCCCTGATCTATAGCTGAGGGCAAACACTTGTGTGCTTGTGGGAGAGCCTGTGTCTTTCCTGGAAGCGTTTGGGAGTTTTGCTCAGACGCGTGTTTCCTCAAGTTCAAGAATCAAGATCTAGGATACCTGCAGACAGGTGCCTGTTTGTGTGGAGACAGTCTGTTTGAAACTGTGTTCCAGGGTGTCACCATCGACCTTGGGGAGAAAGTGGGGTCCCCTGAATGTCACAATGGGCCTTGGGGACAATGGGGGGTCCTGGGATGTCACCATGGGCCCTGGGGGCAATGGGTGGTGCTGGGATGTCACAACTTTCCCTGGGGACAAAGGGGGTCCCCATGGTGCCACAAGGGGCCCTGGGACAAAGGGGGGTCCCCAGGATGTCACAATGGTCCCTGAGGACAAGAGGAGGTCCCCATGGTGTCACAATGGGTCCCCAGTGACAAGGGGGTCCCCCATGGTTCACAATGCGCCCTGGGGAGAAGGGGTTAGGGGGTTGGAGGATTAGGTGGTGCAGGATTTGGGGGTGCAAGGCCGGGGGAGCAGGATTTTGCGGGGCCTGATTTGGGGCTACAGGGTCTGGGGTTGCAGGTTCCAGGGGTGCAGGTTTTGGGGGTTCAGGGTGTAGGGCAGTAGGGTCTTTGGGTGCAGGAGTTTGGGGTGCCGGGTTTGGGGGCCAGGATTTGGGGTTGCAGGATTTAGGGGTGCAGTGGTTTGGAGTGCAGTGTTTTGGGGTGCAGGGTTTGGGGAAGGAGGATATGGGGGTGCAGGGTTTAGGGGAGCAGGATCTTGGGGTGCAGGGGTTTGGGGTGGGGGGCTTGGTAGGGCAGGATTTGGGGGTGGAAAGTTTTGGGGGTAGGGCTGGGGGTGCAGGATTTGGGGGTGAAGGGGTTGTGGGGTGCAGGGTTGTGGGGTGCAGGGTTTGGGAGATCGGTACGTGGGGCTGGAGGATTTGGGGGTGCAGGGTTTGGAGCAGCAGGATCTGGGGGTGCAGAGTTGGGGGGTGCAAGATTGGGGGTAGCAGGGTTTTGGGGAGCAGGGTTTCGGGGTCAGGCTTTAGGGGGACAGGGTTTGGGGGGCAGGGCTGGGAGGGATGATTTTGGGGTGCAGGGTTTAGGGCAGCAGGATCTTGGGGTGAAGGGGTTTGGGGTGAAGGGTTTGGTAGGACAGGATTTGGGGTGCAGGTTTTTAGGGTGCAACTTGTGGGGGTCAGGATTTGGGGTACAGGGTTTGGGGTGCAGGGTTTAGTGGTGCAGGGTTTGGGGGTGCAGGTCTTGTGGAGGCAGAATTGGGGGTGCAGGTTTTTGGAGTTAAGGGATTTGGGGGTGCAGATTTTGGGTGTTCAGGACCTGGGGGTGCAGGATTTGGGGATGTAGGTTTGGTGGGGGCAGGGCTTAGGGTTTCAGTATCTTGGGTTGAAGAGGTTTGGGGTGAAGGGTTGTGTACGGCAGGATTTGGGGGTGCAGGGCTTTGGGCTGCAGGTTTGGGGGTGCAGGGTTCGCATGTTCAGGAACTGGGGGTGCAGGATTTGGGTTTGCAGGTTTGGGGAATTTTGGGGTAAAGGATTTGGGGTGTAGGGTTGGGGGACGCAGGATCTGAGGGTGCAGCATTTGGGGTGCAGAGTTAGCGGCTGCAGGAACTGGGGGTGCAGGGTTTGGGGGGCACTGTGTTGGGGGGAAGGATTTGGGGGATGCAGGGTTTAAGGGTTTAAGATTTGGAGGTGTCGAATTTTGGGGTGCAGGAGGTGCAGGATTTGCAGTTTGCAGGATTTGGGAGAGAACAGTTTGGGGTGCTGGGGTTTTGGGGATGCAAGATTTGAGGCTGCAGGGTTTCGGGGTTTGGGACATGGGGCTGGAGGATTCGGGGGTGCAGGATTTGGGGTGCAGTGTGTGGGGGTGCAAAATCTTGGGGTGTACGAGCTTTGGGTGTGGGATTTGAAGGACAATGATTTGGGGGTGCAGAGATTGGGGGTGCAGGGTTTGGGGTTGCTGCGTTTGGAGATTCGGGATGTGGAGGTCAAGGATTTAGGGGTACAGGGTTTGGTTGCAGGATTTGGGGTGCAGGGTTTGAAGTGCAGGGCTAAAGGGGGCAGGATTTGGAGGTGCAATATTTGGTGGTCTGGGGTATTGGGGTGCAGGGTTTTGGGGTGAGGGATTTGGGGGTCAGGATGTGGGGTGGAGGATTTGAGCGTGCGTGCTGTTGGGGCACAGAGTTTCGGGGGACAGATCTGGGGGTGCAGGGTTTGTGGGGCAGCATTTAGGGCTGTAGGCTTTGGGGGTGGAGTGTTTTGGGGAGGATTTGGGGTGCAGGGTTGAAGGGTTTAGATCTGGAGGTGCAGAGTTCTGGGGTGCAGGGTGTTGGGTGCAGGATCTGGGGCTCCAGGATTTATGGGTGCAGGCTCTTGGGGTTCAGGGTAGGAGGATCGTGGGGTGCGGGGCTGAAGGGTTTGGTAGGGCCGGATTTGGGGCTGCAGGGCTTTAGGGTGAGGCTTTGGGGGTGCAGGTTTCATGTCTTTAGGAACTGGGGGGGCAGGATTTTGTGGTGCGGACTTTTGAGTGCAAGTTTGAGGGGCCTTGATTTTGGGGTGCACGGTTTGGGGGGGCAGGATTCCGGGTGTAAGGTTTTGGGGTGCAGAACTTGGGGGTGTGGGTTTCACACATTAAGGAACTGGGGGCTGCAGAAGTTGGGGGTGCAGCGTTTTGGGGTGCAGGGTTGAAGGGTGCAGGATTCAGGGGTACAGGTTTTGGGAGATAAGGATCTGGGGGTGCAGGTTGTAGGGATCAGAATATGGGGGTGCATTGTTTGGGATTGCAGGATATTGGGTGCAGGATCTGAGGGTACAAGGTTTGGGGTAGCAGGGTTTTGGGGAGCAGGGTTTCGGGGTCAGGCTTTAGGGGGACAGGGTTTGGGGGGCAGGGCTGGGAGGGATGATTTGGGGGTGCAGGGTTTAGTTCAGCAGGATCTTGGGGTGAAGGGGTTTGGGGTGAAGGGTTGGGTAGGACAGGATTTGGGGTGCAGGATTTTAGGGTGCAACTTGTGGGGTTCAGGATTTGGGGTACAGGGGATTGGGGGTCCAGGGTTTGTGGGTGCAGGATTTAGTGGAGCAGGGATTGAGTTGCAGATCCTGGGGAGGCAGAATTGGGGGTGCAGGTTTTGGGAGTTAAGGGTTTGGGGGTGCAGATTTTGGGTGTTCAGGACCTGGGGGTGCATTATTTGGGGATGTAGGTTTTGGGGGGTAGATTTTGGGGTGCTGGGTTCGGGACATGGGTCTGGAGGATTTGAGGGTGCAGGGTTAAGGGGTTTAGGATTTTGGGGTGCACGGTTTAGGGTGCACACGTTTTGGGTGTGTATGATTTGAGAGTGCAGGGCTTTGGGGTACAGGATTTGGGGTGCAGGGTTTTGGGGTCAGGATCTGGGGGTGCAGGGTGTTGGGGAGAAGGATTCGGGGTGCAGCATTTTGAAGGGCAGGGTTTGGAGGAGGGAGGTTTTGGAGGTGCAAGGTTTGGTGCTTCAGGTTTTGAGGGTGCAAGATATGGTGGTGCAGGTTTTGGGGGTGCAGTGTTAAGGGGGTGGAGGATTAGAGGTGCAGGATTTGGGGGTGCAGGGTTGGGAGTGCAGGGTTTTTGGGGCCTGATTTGGGGGTACAGGGTCTGGGGGTGCAAGATCCTGGAGTTCAGGATTTGGGGGTTCAGGATGTGGGGGTGCAGGGTATGGGAGGGAAGGATCTGGGGCTTCAGGATTTGGGGGTGCACCGTTTGGGGGTGCAGGGTTTAGAAGTCAGGTCTAAGAGTGCAGGGTTTGGGGTGCAGGGGTTTGGGGGTGCAGGTTTCATGAGTTCAGGAACTGGGGGTGCAGGAATCAAGGGTGCAGGGTTTGGGAAAGAATTTGGGGGATCAGGGTTTTGGGGTGCAGAGTTTCAGAGTTCAGGGTTTGGGGGGAAGTTTAAGGTTGCAGAGTGTTAAGGGTGCAGAGCATTGGGGCAGAGGATTTGGGGGTGCGGGGTTTCAGGGTTCAGGATGTGGAGGGGTGGAGTTTTGGGGGGCAGGGTTTGGGGGTGAAGGATTTGGGGGTGCAGGGTGGTGGGGTACAGGCCTTCCTGTGTCACCTCAGCTGGGTGTTCCTGCTCCACGGGGGGATTGCACCGGATGAGCTTTCCAGGTCCCTTCCAACCCCTGACATTCTGGGACTCTGTGCGGAAGGATTTGGGGGTGAGAGATTTGGGGTGCAGCATTTGGGGGTGCAGAGTTTTGGGAGGCAAGGACCTGGGGCTGCAGGATTTGGGGGTTCATTGTTTAGGGCAGCACAATCTTGGGGTGCAGGAGTTTGCAGTGAAAGGTTTGGTAGGGCAGGATTTGGGGTGCAGGATTCTGGGGTGCTGGGTTTTGGGGCACAGGATTTGGTGTTGCAGGGATGGGGTTGAAGGGCTTGGGTTTCCAGGCCTTGGAGGTGCAGGATTTGGAGGTGCAAGGTTTGGGAGGGAATTCTTTCGGGGTGCTGTGTTTGGGGGTGCAGGGTTTGGGGGTGCAGGGTTTGGGTGTTCAGGACCTGGGGGTGCTGCATTGGGGGTGCAGTGGTTTGGGGAGCAGGGTTTAGGGAGGCAAATTATGGGGGTCCTGGGTTTTAGGAGGACAGGATTTAAAGGCGCGGGATTTGGGGGTGCAGGGTTTGGGGACTCAGGACCTGGGGATGCAGCTTTCAGGGTGCGAGGCTTAGGGGTGCATTATTAGAGGGTGGAATATTAGGGGTGCAGGACTGGGTGGGGAGGATCTGGGGTGCACATTTTGGGCGCTAAGGACGTGGGGGTGCAGGACTTGGGCGTTCAGGGATTGGGAGTGCACGGTTTGGGGGTGCAGAGTGCAAGCTGGGGGGCAGGATTTGGGGTGCAGGGTTTGGGGGTGCATTGTTGGGGGACCGGATTTGGGGGTCCAGGGTTTGGGGATGTAGGATTTAGGGTGCAGGACTTGGGGTTGTACGGCTGGGGGGTGAAGGGTTTGAGGGAAAGAATAATGGGGTGCATGGTTTAGGGGTACAGGGGCTTGGGGGGGACAATTTGGGGCTGCAGGGTTTTGAAGTGCAGGGTTTGAGGGGGCAGGATTTGGGGGTGCAAGATTTGGTGGTTCGGGATTCTGGGGTGCTGGGTTTTGAGGTGAAGGATTTGGGGGTGCAGGGTTTGGGGATGGATGATCACGGGGTGCAGACTTTGGAATTCAGGATCTTGGGGTGCAGGGGTCTGCAGTGAAGGGTTTGGTAGAGCAGGGTCTGGGGGTGCAGGACTTTCGGGTGAGGTTTGGGGTGCAGGGTTCGTGTGTTCAGGGTTAGGGGTGCAGGATTTGAGGGTGCAGGGCTCTGGGTGCAGAGTTTGGGAGTTCAGGGTTTGGGGTGCAGGGTTTTTGGCAGGAGCATCTGAGGGTGCAGGATCTGGGGATGCTGGATCTGGGGCTGCAGCGTTTTCAGTGCAGGTTTTGGGGGGACTTGATTTTGAGGTGCTCGCTGTGGGGCTGCAGGATCTGGGGGCAGGATTTGGGGTTTCAGGGTTGAGGGTAACAGGAATTTGGGGTGCAGGGGCTTGGGGTGAAGAGCATGGTAGGGCAGGATTTGGGGGGGCAGGATTGGGGAAAAAAAGGAAGGAAGGAAGGAAGGAAGGAAGGAAGGAAGGAAGGAAGGAAGGAAGGAAGGAAGGAAGGAAGGAAGGAAGGAAGGAAGGAAGGAAGGAAGGAAGGAAGGAAGGAAGGAAGGAAGGAAGGAAGGAAGGAAGGAAGGAAGGAAGGAAGGAAGACCTGGGGTTGCAGGGTTTACGGTAGCAGGATCTTGGGGTGCAGGATCTGGGGGTGCAGGGATCAGAATTTGGGGGTACAGGGTTTGGGGTGCAGGATATCAGCGAACAGGGCTTGGGGTGCAGAACCTTGTTGTTCAGGGTTTAGAGGCAGGATTTGGGGGTGCAGGGCTTTGGGGTGAGGGGTTGGGGTGCAGGGTTCAGGGCTCCAGGACCTGGGGGTCGGAGGATTTAGGGGGTTGCAGGATTTGGGGGTGCAGGGCAGGGCAAGGAAGGCTTTGAATGTGCAGTGTTTGAAGTTTCAGCACTTGGGGGTGCAGGATTTGGGGGTACAGGATTAATGGGGGCAGGGTGTCTGGGGGTAGAACTTGGGGTGCACATTTTGTGAGGATGCAAGATTTGAGAGTGCAGGGATTTGGGGTGAGGGATTTCAGGGTGCCGGGTTGGGGGGGGAAGGATCTGTGGGTGCAGGGTTTGTCAGTGCATTGATTGGGGGTCAGAATTTGGGGGTGCAGGGTTCGTGGGGCACGATTTTGGGTGCAGGTTTTGGGGAGCAGGATCTGGGGGTGATGGATTTGGGTGACAAGGCTTGGAGGAGCAGAGTTCAGGGGTTTGGGGGATGGGTTTGGACCTACAAGATTCGGGGGAAATGGTTTGGGGGAAGGATCTGGGGGCGAGATATTTGGGGGGCAGGGTTTGGGATGCCAGGTTTGGGGGTGAAGGGCTTGGGGGCAAGGATCTGGGGTGCAGGATTAGGGGGATTCAGGATTGGGGAGGTTAAGGTTGTATGGGGGACAATTTTGGGGTGCAGGTTTGGGGGGCAGGATTTACAGTGCAGGCTTTTGGGATGCACGGCTTCAGGGTACAGGGCTTGATGAGGCAGGATTTGGGGGTGCAGGATTTGGGGGCTCAGTGTTAGGAGGTGAATGTTTTGGGGGTGAAGGGTTTGGGAGTGTAAAATCTGGGCGTGCAGGATTTTGGAGTGCAGTATTTTGGGGTGCATGGTTTGGGACTGTAGATTTTGGGGTGCAGGGTTTGGGGGGCAGGGTTTGGGGGTACAAAGTTTAGGGGGCAGGGTTTTGGGGTGCAGGATCTTGGGGTGTACGAGTTTTGGGTGTGGGATTTGAAGGAAAATGATTTGTGGTGCAAGGTTTTGGGGTGCAGGGTTTGGGGGGCAGGTTTTGCGTGTTCAGGAACTGGGGGTGCAGGATTTTGCGTTGAAGGGCTCTGGGGTGCCGGGGTTGGCCTGCAGGGGTTGGGGTGCAGTATTTTGGGGTGCAGGGGTTTGGGTTTCAGGACCTGGGGGTGCAGGGTCTCAGGGAACAGGATTTCAGGGGTGCAGCATTTGAGGGGTGACGGCCTTGGGGATGAAGGATTGGGGAGTGCAGGGTTTGGGGGTGCAGATTTGGGGTGCAGGGTTTAGGGGGTGTAGGGTTTTGGAGGGGCAGGATATTGGGGTGCAGGATTTAGAGGAGCCGACTTTTGGGCAGCAGGATTGGGGGGCAAGGATTTGGGGGTGCAGGGTTTAGGGTAGCAGGGACTTTGGGTGCAGGGTTTGGTAGGGCAGGATCTTGGGGTGCAGGGTTTGGGGTTCAGGGTTCGGGATGTACATTTTTGGGAGGCAGGATTTGAGGGCGCAGGGTTTTGGGGCGAAGGGTTTAGAGAGCAGGATTTAGAGTGCAGGGTTTGGGGGTTCAGGGTCTAGGGTGGCAGGAATTTTGGGGTGCAGGCCTTTGGGGCAAAGGGTTCTGTGGTGCTGGGTTTTGGGGTGCAGGATTTGGGTGTGCAGGGTTGGGGGTTGGGGAGAAGGATTTTAGTGTGCAGGATTTTAGGGTGAAGGTTTGGTAGGGCTGAGTTTGGAGGTTCAGGGTTCTGGGGGGCAGGGTGTTGGGTGCAAGATCTGGGGGTACAGGATTTATGGGTGCAGGGTGTTGTGGGGTGCAGGGATTTTGAGTGAGGGATTGGAGGTTCAGAGTTAGGGGGTGCAGGCTTTGGGGGTGCAGGGTGTTCGGGTGAGGGATTTGGGGTTCAGGGTTAGGGGGTGCAAGATTTGAGGGGTGCATGGGTTTTGGGTGAGGGATTTGGGGTTCAGGGTTAGGGGGTGCAGGGTTTGGTGGGCAGGAATTGGGGGTGCAGGGTGTTGGGGGAAGGATTTGCTGGTGCAGGCTTTAGGGTAAAGGGGTTTGCGGTGCAGGGTTGCGGGGTGGAGGATTTGGGGGTGAAGGTTTGGGGGTGCAGGATTTGGGGGAAGGATCTGTTGGTTCAAGATCTGGGGGTTCAGGATTTTCTGGTGCAGAATTGGGGGTGCGGGATTTAGGGTGTAGGGTTGGAGGGTGAAGGGTTTGGGGAATAGAATTTCGACGTGAAGGGTTTGGGGTGAAGGGTTGGTAGGGCAGGATTTTGGGGTGCAGTGCTATGGGGGTGGAGGATCAGGTAGTGCAGGATTTGGGGGTGCAAGGCGTGTGGGGCTGCAGGGTTTTGGGGGGCCTGATTTGGTGCTACAGGGTCTGGGGGTGCAGCTTTTGAGAGTTAAGGGATTTGGGGATGAGAGTTCAGTGGTGCAGGATCTGGGGTGCAGGGTTCAGGGGGGCAGGGTTTGGGGGGGCAGGGTTTGGGGTTGCAGCTTTTGGAGATTCGGGTTGTGGGTGTCAAGGATTTGGGGGTACAGGGTTTGGGTGCAGGATTTGGGGGTACAGGGGTTTGAAGGGGACAGGATTTGCAGGTGCAAGATTTGGTGCGCTGGAGTACTGGGGTGCAGGGTTTGCAGGGTGCAGGGTTTTTGGGTGCACGGTTGTGGAAGGTGGGATTTGGGGGTGCAGCGTTTGGGGTTGCAGGATTAGGGGTGCAGGTTTGTGGAGAGCAGGAACAGAGGAGCAGGGTTGGGGGTGCAGGGTCTGGTGGGGCAGGAATTGGGGGTGCAGGGAGTTGGGGGAAGGATCTGCTGGTGCAGCTTTTAGGGTAAAGGGTTTTGGGGTACAGGGTTTTGGGGTGGAGGATTTGGGGGTGTAGGGTTGGGGGTTGAAGGGTTTGGGGGACAGAGCTGCAGGTGAAGGGTTTGGGGTGAAAGGTTTGCAGTGAAGGTTTTGGGGTGAAGGTTTTGGGGTGCAGAATCTGAGGGTGCAGGGCTTGGTAGGGCAGGATTTTGGGGTGAAGGATTTGGGGGTGTAGAGTTTTCGGGTGCAGGGTTTGGGACTGCAGGTTTTGGGGTGTAGGGTTTGGGGGCAGGGTGTGGGGTACAAAGTTTAGGGGGCAGGGTTTTGGGGTGCAGCATCTTGGGGTGTATGAGTTTTGGGTGTGGGATTTGAAGGAAAGTGATTTGGGCTGCAGGGTTTGGGGTTTCCATTGACAGGAACTGGGGGTGCAGGGCGTCGGGGTGCCGGGGTTGGTCTGCAGGGTTTGGGGTGCAGAATTTAGGGGTGCAGTATTTTGGGGTTCAGGGTTTTGGGGTGCAGGATTGGGGATTCAGGGTTTTGGGGGCATTATCTGGGGGGTCAGGATTTGGGGGTGCAGGGTTTGGGGCTGCAGGTTTTGGGTGGGGAATTTGGGGGTACAGGGTGTTGAGGAAGGATCTGGGGGTGCAATATTTGGGCTTTAAGGGTTACGGGGGGCAGGATCTGGCAGTGCAGAGTTTGGGGACAGGACCTGGGGGTGCAGCGTCTGGGGTTACAGGTTTTGGGGGTGCAGGGTGGAGGGAATTATTTGAGGTGCAGGGTTATGAGAGTACAGGATTTCCAGGTGCAGAGTTTGGGGTGCTGGGTATGGGGCAGCAGCATCTGGGGGTTCAGGTTCTGGGGGTGCATTCACTTGGGGGGATGGATCTAGGGGTGCAGGTTTTGGGGGTCCAAGGTTAGACGGGATTTGGGGCTGCAGGGATTTAGGGTGCAGGGTTTAGGGCTGCAGTGTTCTGGAGGAAGGATTTGGGGTGCAGTGTTTGAGGGGTAGGATTTGGGGTTTCAGTGTTTCAGGGTGTATGATTTTGGAGTGCAGGATTTGGGGTGCAGGGTTTGGGGGTGCAGGGTTGGAGGTGCAGGGTTTGGGGCTGCAGGGTTTGGGGTACAAAGTTTTGGTAGGGCATGCTTTGGGGTGCAGGACTTTAGGGTGCAGAATTCGGGGGTGTGCAGTTTAAGGGGGCAGGATGTGGCGTTGCAGCGTTCTGGGGTGTCAGGTTTGGGGTGCAGTGGTTTGGGGTGCAGGGTTTGGGGTGCAGGGTTTAGGGAAGGATGATAAGGGGGTGCAGGGTTTAGGGCAGCAGGATCTTGGGGTGCAGGGGTTTGGGGTGGAGGGCTCGGTAGGGCAGAGTTTGGGGGTGGACAGTTTAGGGGGGTAGGGTTTGGGGAGCAGGTTTTGGGGGTTCAGAACCTGGGGGGGCAGGGTATTGGGGTGCAGGATCTAGAAGGGCAGGGTTTGGGGGTGCAGTGTTTGGGGCACAGGGTTTGGGGGTGCAGGATCTTGGGGTGTACAAGTTTTGCAGGTAGGATTTGAAGGAAAATTATTTGGGGTGCAGGGATGGGGGTACAGGGTTTTGGGGTTGCTGGTTCTGGGGATTTGGGCTGTGGGGTTGGAGGATAACGGGAAGCAGGGTTTGGGGGGCAGTGTTTGGGGAGCCAGGGTTAGGGTTCGGTGGGGGCAGAATTTTGGGTGCACAGTTTTGACAGCTAAGTTTGGGGTGCAGGGCCTGGGAATTCAGGGTTTGGGGGTGCAGAGTTTTGGGGAGCAGGGTTTGGGGGTTCATGACGTGGGGATGGAGGAATTGGGGGTGCAGGGTTTGGTGGGGAAGGGTTTGGGGGTGCCTGGCTTAGGGTTGCAGGATTTGGGGGTCAAGGGTTTGGAGGTGCAGGGGTTTGGGGGCAGGATATAGGGGTGCAGGATTTGAGGGTGCAGGGTTGTGGAGTGCAGAGATTTAGGGGTGCAAGATCTGGGCTTGTACGGTTTTGGGGTGCAGGTTTTGGGGAGGGAGGATTTGGGGTGCAGAGTTTGGGCGTGCCAGGTCTGTGGTTGCAGGTTTTAGTACAGGGTTTGGGGGTTCAGGTTGTGGGGGCGGAGTTTTTGGGGGTGCAGGGTTGGGGAGAAGGATTTTGGGGGTGCAGGGTTTTAGGGTGCAGGATCTTAGGGTACAGAATTTGGGCAGGAATGCTTTCGGGATGCAGGTTTGGGGAGTGCAATATTTGAGGGTGCAAGGTTACCAAACCTTGCAGGATTTTGGGGTGCAGGGTTTTGGTATTTGGGGTTCAGGGTTAGGGGGTGCAGGGTGTTGGGGAACGATTTGGGGGTGCAGGGTTTGGAGGTGGAGTGTTTCAGGGATCAGGGTCTGGGAGGCAGAATTATGGGTGCAGGGTTTGGGATGGCAGGGTTTGGGGTGCAGAGTTTGCGTGTTCAGGACCTGGGGGTGCTGCCTTTGGGGGTGCAGGGTTTTGGGGTGCAGGGTTTGGGTGTTCAGGACCTGGGGGTGCTGGGTTTGGGGGTGCAGGGTTTTGGGGAGCAGGGTTTGGGGAGGCAAATTATGGGGGTCCTGGGTTTTAGGAGGACAGGATTTAAAGGCGCGGGATTTGGGGGTGCAGGGTTTGGGGACTCAGGACCTGGGGATGCAGCTTTCAGGGTGCGAGGCTTAGGGGTGCATTATTAGAGGGTGGAATATTAGGGGTGCAGGACTGGGTGGGGAGGATCTGGGGTGCACATTTTGGGCGCTAAGGACGTGGGGGTGCAGGACTTGGGCGTTCAGGGATTGGGAGTGCACGGTTTGGGGGTGCAGAGTGCAAGCTGGGGGGGCAGGATTTGGGGTGCAGGGTTTGGGAAGACAGGATCGGGGGTGGAGGATTTGGGGGTGCAGGATTGAGGGGCAGGGTTTTGGTACAGGGCTTGGGGTCAGGATCTGGGGCTGCAGGATTTGGGGGTTCAGTGTTTAGGGCAGCACAATCTTGGGGTGCAGGGGTTTGCAGTGAAAGGTTTGGTAGGCAGGATTTGGGGTGCAGGATTCTGGGGTGCTGGGTTTGGGGTACAGGATTTGCTGTTGCAGGGATGGGGTTGAAGGGCTTGGGTTTCCAGGCCTTTGAGGTGCAGGATTTGGAGGTGCAAGGTTTGGGAGGGAATTCTTTGGGGTGCAGGGTTTGGGGGCAGGTTTAGGGGTGTAGGGTATAGGATGGAAGGATTTGGGAATGCAGGGTTTGGGGTGCACGTTTCGGGGTTCAGGAAGGTAGGGAGGGCAGGATTAGGGGGTGCAAGGTTTCAGTTGTAGGGTTTAGGGGTGCAGAGTTTGGTAGGGCCGAATTTGGGGGTGCAGGATTTGGGAAGACAGGATCGGGGGTGGAGGATTTGGGGTGAAGGATTGAGGGGCAGGGTTTTGGTGCAGGGCTTGGGGTCAGGATCTGGGATGCGGGTTTGAGAAGAGTATTTTGGGGTGCAGGATTTTGGGTGCCGTGTCTGCGGGGCAGGTTTGGGGTGATATCCCCCATATCCTGCTCCCCAGATCCTGCACCCCAGAATCCTGCACCCCCATACTGTGATCCCTGCACCCTGCACCCCCAGACCCTTCCCTCCCAAAACCTGTAGCCCCATAACCCTGCACCCCAAAACGCTGCACCTCCAGATCGTGAACCTTTAAACCCTGCACCCCAAATCCTTCCTCCCCAAACCCTGCACCCCAAAACCCTACAATCCCAGATCTTGCACCTGCAAATCTCTGCACTCCACAACCCTGCACCCTCAAATCCTGCACCCCTATATCCTGCCCCCCAAAACCCCGGCACCTCCAAACCCTGCACCCCAGATCCTGCAACCCTAAACCAGGCACCCCAAACCCTTCCCCACCAAACCCTGCACCCCTCAGACCCTGAAGCCCAAATCCCTCTCCCAAAGCCCCTGCACCCCTTAAATCCTGCACCCCTGAAATCCGGTTCCCTAAGACCCTGCACCCCCAGGTCCTGAACCCCAAACCCCTGCACCCCAAAATACTGCACCCCAATCCCTGCAGGCCAACCCCGGCACCCCAGAGCCCTTCAACGCAAAATCCTACATCCCCAGTTCCTGAACACGCAAAACCTGCCCCCAAACCCTGCACCCCAAAACCTGCCCCCCAACACTGCAGCCCAAAGCCCAGCACCCCAAGACCCTTCATCCCCAAACCCTGAGCCCCCAAATCATGCACCCCCAGATCCTGACCCCCAAAACACTGCACCCCCATATCCTGCACCCCAAGATCCTGCTACCCTAAACCCTGAACCCCCAAATCCTGCACCCCCGATTCCTCTCTCACAAGCCCTGCACCCCAAAACTCTGCACCCCCAAGTCCTCTCCCCCCAAACAATGCACCTGGAACCTTGAACCCGCAAAGCCTGCACGCCCAGGTCCTGAACACCTGAACCCTGCCCCCGCAAATCCTTTAACCCCCAAACCCAGCACCCCAAACCCTGTACCCCCAGATCGTTCCCAAAACACCCTGCACCCCCAAACCCTGCACCCCAAATTCCTGCCCTACCAAGCCCTTCACCCAAACCCCCGCACCCTTAAATCCTGCACCCCTAAACCCTGCACACCAAATCCTGCACCTCCAGATCCTTCTTTCCTTCCTTCCTTCCTAAAGCCTGCACCCCAAATCGTGCCCTACCAAACCCTTCACCCCAAACCCCTGCACCCCACAGTCTTGCTCCCCCTAATCCTGCCATCCCAAACCCTGCACCCCAAATTCTGCCCCCCAAACCCCGATCCCTGAAACACTGCACCTCCAAACCCTGTACCCCCAAATCCTTCCCCAACACCCTGCACCCCCAAACCCTGCACCCCTAAGCCTGAACCCTAAATCCCTCACCCAAAAGCCCTGCACCCCCAAACCCTGCATCCCAAGATCCTGCTCCCCTAAATCTTGAACACCCAAACCTTGCACCCTCAAATCTTGCACCCCCAAACCCTGCACCCCCAAATCTCACAGCACCAAACCCTACACCCCAAATCCTGCACCCCTAAATTCAGCCCTACCAAACTTTGCACCCCTAAACCCTGAAATCTCACACCCCCTAATCCTGCCCTCCCAAATCCTGAGCCCTGCACCCCCAAAGCCTGCATTCCCAAACGCAGCACCCCCAGGTCCTGAACACCCAAACACTGCACCCCCAAATTAGGCAGTCCCAAACCCAGCACCCCAAAATCCTCCATTCACAAACTCTGCACCCCCCAAACCTGGACCCCCACATGTGCACCCCCAAAACCATGCCCCCCTGAAACGCTGCACTTCAAAACCCTGCACCCCTAAATCCTTCCCCCAAAACCCTGCCCCCCAAACCCTACACCCCAAGGTCCTTCCCCCACCTCCTGGAACCCCAAACCCTGCACCCCAAAGAATTCCCTCCCAAACCTTGCACCTCCAAATCCTGCACCTCAAAGGCCTGGAAACCCAAGCCTTTCAACCCCATCCCTGCAACACCAAATCCTGTGCCCCAAACCCAGCACCCCAGAATCCTGCACCCCAAATCCTACCTACCAAACCTTTCACTGCAAACCCCTGCACCCCGAGGTTGTGCTGCCCTAAACACTGAACCCCCAAATCCTGCAGCCCCAGATCCCTGCCTCCCAAAACTCTGCACCCCCACATCCTGCACCCCAAATCTCTCACCCCCAAATCCTCCCCCCACCACCCTGCAGCCTCAAATCCTTCACCCCCATCCCCTGCACCCCAAAACTCCACACCTCCAAATCCTGAACCCTGAAACCTCGCACCCCCAAATCCTGTGCCCCAGTCCTGTGCACCCCACACTCTGCAACCTTAAATTTCCCCCCAAGCCCCTGCACCCCAAACGCTGCACTCTTAGACCTGACTTCTAAACCCTGCACCCCCAAACAGTGCACCCCCAAATCCTGAAGCCCCAGATCCTTCCCTCCCATACCCTGCACCCCCAAATCCTGAACCCCCAGATCCTGAATTCCAGGATCTTGCACCCCCAGACCCTGCACCCCCAAATCAGACACACGAAAACTCTGCACCCCCAAATCTTGCACCTCTAAGCCTCCACCCCTTAACACTGCACCCCCAAATCTTTCACCCCAAAACCTCCACCCAGAACCCTGTACCCCAAAACCCTACACCTCCAAATCCTGAACCCTTAAACCCTGCACCCCCAGATCCTCCCCCCAAATGAATGCACCCCCAAAACCTGCACCCCCAGATCCTGCTGCCCCATACCCAGCACCCCAAACTCTGCACCCAGAAATCCTGCACTCTCATAACCCTGCACCTCAAACAATTCCCTTAACCCTGCACCCCCAAAACCTGTAACCCCAATCGCTGCACCCCCAGATCCTGTCCCCAAACTCTGCACTGCCAGATCCTGCCCCCCTAAGCCCTTAAAGCCCAAATATTGCACCCCCAGATCCTTCCTCATCACCCTGCACCCCCAAATTCCCCACCGCAAACCTGCACCCCCAGATCCTGCACCACCAAGTTCTGTGCCCTGAAGCCCTGCACTGAAAATCCTGCCCCCTAACTCTGCACCCCCAAATCCTGCACCCCCAAATCCTGCATTCCTAAACCCTGCACCCCCAAATCCTTCAACCCCCAAAGCCAATGCACTGCCAAACCCTGGACCCCCAGATACTGCACCCCAGAACCCTGCACGTTGAAATCCTGCACCCCCAAACCCTGCAGCCCAGAACCCTATACCCGATATCCTGCCGCCCCACAACTTGCACCCCCAAACCTGCAACCCCAAATACTGCACCCCAAATCCTGCATCTTGAAACCCTGCACCCCTAAATCCTTCCTCCCAAGCCATGATTCCCCAAAACCTGTAATACCAAATCCTGCACCCCCAAATCCTGCACCCCCAAATCGTTCCCCCAAACCATTCGCCCCCGAATCTTTTATGTCCAAACCTGTCCCCCAAAACCTTGCACCCCTGAACTCTGCTCCCCCAAAGCCGGCACCACGAAACCTTTCAACCAATTCCATCACCCCCAGATCCTGCTCCCCAAACCCTGCACCCAAAATCCTACCCCACAAACCCTGCACCCCCAAATTCTGACCCCCAATCAATGCACTGACAAACCCTGCACCCGCAGATCCTTCCCCCCCAAACCTGGCACCCTGAAATCGCTCACCCCAAATCCCTGCACTCTCAAATCTTGCACACCCCAAAAATGTGCACCCCCAAATCGTTCACCCCATATCCTGCCCCTTTAAACCCTGCACTTCAAAACCCTGCACCCCCAAATCCTTTCCCCAAACACCCTACACCCATTAATCCTGTACCCCCAAATCCTGCACCCCAAGTCCTGAAACTTCAAACCCTGCGCCCTCAGATCCTTCCTTACCCAACCCTGCACCCCCAAATCCTGCAACCCCCAAGTCCTGAACCCTGCACCCGCAACTCCTCACCCCAAAGCCCTGCACCCCCAAATCCTGCCTCTAAACCCTGAACAACAAGGTTCTGCACCCCAAACCCTGCTCCCCGGATCCTACACCCCCAAACCCTACAATCCCAGATCTTGCACCTGCAAATCTCTGCACTTCACAACCCTGCACCCCCAAACCCTGCACCCCAAATTCCTGCCCTACCAAGCCCTTCACCCAAACCCCCGCACCCTTAAATCCTGCACCCCTAAACCCTGCACACCAAATCCTGCACCTCCAGATCCTTCTTTCCTTCCTTCCTTCCTAAAGCCTGCACCCCAAATCGTGCCCTACCAAACCCTTCACCCCAAACCCCTGCACCCCACAGTCTTGCTCCCCCTAATCCTGCCATCCCAAACCCTGCACCCCAAATTCTGCCCCCCAAACCCCGATCCCTGAAACACTGCACCTCCAAACCCTGTACCCCCAAATCCTTCCCCAACACCCTGCACCCCCAAACCCTGCACCCCTAAGCCTGAACCCTAAATCCCTCACCCAAAAGCCCTGCACCCCCAAACCCTGCATCCCAAGATCCTGCTCCCCTAAATCTTGAACACCCAAACCTTGCACCCTCAAATCTTGCACCCCCAAACCCTGCACCCCCAAATCTCACAGCACCAAACCCTACACCCCAAATCCTGCACCCCTAAATTCAGCCCTACCAAACTTTGCACCCCTAAACCCTGAAATCTCACACCCCCTAATCCTGCCCTCCCAAATCCTGAGCCCTGCACCCCCAAAGCCTGCATTCCCAAACGCAGCACCCCCAGGTCCTGAACACCCAAACACTGCACCCCCAAATTAGGCAGTCCCAAACCCTGCACCCCAAAATCCTCCATTCACAAACTCTGCACCCCCCAAACCTGGACCCCACATGTGCACCCCCAAAATCATGCTCCCCTGAAACGCTGCACTTCAAAACCCTGCACCCCCAAATCCTTCCCCCAAAACCCTGCCCCCCCAAACCCTACACCCCAAGGTCCTTCCCCCACCTCCTGGAACCCCAAACCCTGCACCCCAAAGAATTCCCTCCCAAACCTTGCACCTCCAAATCCTGCACCTCAAAGGCCTGGAAACCCAAGCCCTTCAACCCCATCCCTGCAACACCAAATCCTGTACCCCAAACCCAGCACCCCAGAATCCTGCACCCCAAATCCTGCCTACCAAACCTTTCACTGCAAACCCCTGCACCCCGAGGTTGTGCTGCCCTAAACACTGAACCCCCAAATCCTGCAGCCCCAGATCCTTGCCTCCCAAAACTCTGCACCCCCAAATCCTTCCCCCACCACCCTGCAGACTCAAATCCTTCACCCCCAACCCCTGCACCCCAAAACTCCACACCTCCAAATCCTGTGCTCCAGTCCTATGCACCCCACACTCTGCACCCCAAACCCTGCACTCTTAGACCTGACTTCTAAACCCTGCACCCCCAAACGGTACACCCCCAAATCCTGAAGCCCCAGATCCTTCCCTCCGATACCCTGCACCCCCAAATCCTGAACCCCCAAACCCTGCACCCCTAAACTTCCACCCCCTTAACACTGCACCCCCAAAACCTGAACCACCAAATCTTTCACCCCCAAAACCTCCCTCCTCCAAACCCTGCACTTCAAAATGCTGCACCCCCAAATCCTTCTCCCCAACACCCTGCACCCCCAGATCCTGACCCCAAAACCCTGCACCCCAAATCCTGTACCCCAAAGCCCTGCACTCTCAAATCATACAGGCCCAGAACGTGCATCCTAAACTGTGCACCCCAAAATCCTAAACCCCTTAACCCTGCACCCCCAAATCCTCCAGACCCATGTCCCGAACCCAGCACCCCAAAATCTACCCCCCAAAACCTACATCCCCAAATCCTGCACCCCCAGGTCCTGAACACCCAAAATCTGCACCCCCAATTCTGCCTCCACAAGACCTTCACCCCCAGTCCCTGCTCCACTAAATCCTACACCCCAAACCCTGCACCCCCAACCTCCTGTACCCCAAATCCTGCCCCCACAAGTTGCATCCTAAAATCCTGCACCCCCAAATCCTGTCCTACCCACCCTTCAGCCCAAACCCCTTCACCCCAAAATCCTGCTGCCCTAAACCCTGCACCCCCAAATCATCCCTCCCAACCCTGCCCCCCAAACCCTGTCCCCCTAAAGCCTGACCCCGAAACCCTGCTCCCCAAAACCCTGCTACCCCCAATCTTGTACCCCCAGATCCTTCCCCCAACACCCTGCAATCCCAAACCCTGCACCCCCAATTCTGGCGCTAAACCCTGCACCCCCAGAACCCTGCACCACTGAACCTTGCACCCCAAAACCCTGCTCCCCCAATCCTCCCCCCCAAAACTCTGCACCCCAAAACCCTATACCCAAAACCTTGCACCCCACAAGTTGCACCCATATCCCTGCACCCCCAAATTCCTGCACCCCCAAATCCTCCAACCCTCAGGTCCTGCACCCCCAGGTGCTGAACACCTGAACCCCTCACCCCAAACCCTGCACCCCCAAATCCTGCCTCTAAACACTGAACTACAAGGTTCTGTACCCCAACAGCCTGCTCACCCAGATCCTGCACCCCAGAACCCTGCACCCCCAAATTCTGATCCCTACAGTCTGCACCCCCAGCTCCTGCACCCCCAAAACCTGTACCCCTAAATCCTGCACCCTTCAACCCTGCAGCCCACAACGCTGCACCCCCAACCTCTGCAGCCCCAGTTCCTTAACGTGTGAAACCTGCACCCCCAAGTCCTGCACCTCAAAACCTTACACCCGGAATCCTGCCCCCCAAACCATGCACCCCAAAATCAAGGCCCCTCAAACTTGCACTCAAAAGTCCGCACCAAGAAACCCTCCCCGCCCAGTTCCTAAAGACGTGAAACCTGCACCCCGAAATCCCGCACCCCAAAACCCTGCACCCCAGTACCCCAGACCACCAAATCTTGCACCTCCAAATCCTGCCCCCTTTAGCCCTGCACTTCAAACCCTGCACCCCAAATCCTTGACACCCAAGTCACAAATCTCCAAACACAGCAACCCCAAAACCCTACACCCCCAGTCCCTGCACCCCCAAATAATTTTCCTTCAAATCCCACACCCAAAGCTCGTACACCCCAAGATCTTGCACCCCCACACACTGCACCCCAAATCCTGCAACCCCAGACCCTGCACCTCCTGCACCCCAAAATTTTACATCTCCAAATCCTAAAGCCTTAAACCCTGTATCCGACAAATCCTTCCCCCCAAAACAGTGCCCCCCAAACCCTGCACCCCAGATCCTGCAGCCCCTAACTCTGCGTGCCCCAACCACGAACCTCCAAATTCTTCCACCTCCAAACCCTACACCCCAAATCCTGTACCTCAAATATTCCCCCAACCCTGCACCCCAAAACCCTGCAACCCTGGTTCCTGAACATGTGAACCCTGCAACCCCAAACCCTCAGCCCATAGTCCTGCACCCCCAAATCCTGCCCTACCCAACCCTTCACCCCAAACCCCCTCACCCCAAGACCCTGTACTGACAAACCCTTCACCTCAAAATTCTGTCCCCCAAACCCTTCACCCCCAACCCTACACCCCTAAATCCCACACCCCCAGATCCTGCCCCCCAAACCCTACACCTCAACACCCTGCACCCCCAAACCCTGCACCCCCAAATCCTGCATCCCCAGATCCTTCTCACCCAAACTGCACCTCCAAAAACTGCACCCCCAGATCCAGATACTGTAAGCACTGAACCCTCAAATCCTGCACCCCAAATGCAGCCCCCCCAATCCTGCCTCCCCACACGCCATACTCAAATCCTGCACCCCCAAATCCTGCACCCCCAAATCCTGCTCCTCCAAACCCTTTGCCCTCCCATTTTGTCCCCTAAGACCTTCACCCCCAAGCCCTTCACCCTAAAACCCTACACCCCCATATCCTGCTCACCCAATTCTTGCACCCCCAGATCCTTCCTGCAAGACTCTGCACCCCAAAATAGGGCACCCCAGATCCCGCACTTCAAACCAATGCATCCCTGAACCCTGAAACCCCAAATCCTCCCCCCCAGATCCTGCACCCTCAGATCCTCCTGCCAAAAATCCTGCACCCCAAACCCTGAACTCCCAAACTCGGCACCCAAAGCCCTCAAACCCTGCACCCCCAGTTCCTGAACACATGAACCCTGCACCCCCAAACCCCACCCTAAAGTCCTGCACCCCCATATCCTACTCTACCAAACCCTTCAGTGCAGACCCCTGCACCCCAAGATCCTGAATTCCAAAGTCTGCACCCCCTAATCATCCACCCCCAAACCCTGCACCCCAAACCTTGAACCCCCACATCCTGCAGCCTCAAGTCCTGAACCTTCAAACCCTGCACCTGCAAATTGTGCCCCCAAACCTGGCAGCCACACTCCCTGAACACGGGAACCCTGCACCCTCAAACCCTGCACCCCGAACCCTGCACCCCGAAACCCTGCACCCTCAAACCCTGCACCCCGAACCCTCACCCCAAGGTGCTGCTCCCCAAGGTCCTGCTCCCCAGATCCTGCATCCTCAGATCCTGCACCTCTAAATCCTGCACCCCCAGATCCTTCACCTCAAATCCCAGCACCCCAGAATCCCGAACCACCGAACCTTGCACTTCAAACCCTGCCCCCTTAAACCCTGCACTTCAAACCCTGCAGCCCCAAATCGTTCCCCCCAAGCCCCTGTGCCCCTAAACCATGCACCCCAATATTCTTCCCCCCAAAGCCTGCAGCCCCAGCCCTACACCCCCATACCCTGCACCCCAAAACTCCACACCTCCAAATCCTGAACCCTGAACCCCCGCACCCCCAAATCCTGTGCCCCAGTCCTGTGCACCCCACACTCTGCAACCTTAAATTTCCCCCCAAGCCCCTGCACCCCAAACCCTGCACTCTGAGACCTGACTTCTAAACCCTGCACCCCAAACAGTGCACCCCCAAATCCTGAAGCCCCAGATCCTTCCCTCCCATACCCTGCAGCCCCAAATCCTGAACCCCCAAACCCTGCACCCCTAATCCTCCACCCCCTTAACACTGCACCCCCAAAACCTGAACCACCAAATCTTGCACCCCCAAAACCTCCCTCCTCCAAACCCTGCACTTCAAAATGCTGCACCCCCAAATCCTTCTCCCCAACACCCTGCACCCCCAGATCCTGCACCCCAAAGCCCTGCACTCTCAAATCACGCACTCCCAAAACTTGTGCACCCTAAACCATGCTCCCCCAAACAGTGCACCCCAAATCCTGACTCTCCAGATCTTGCACCCCCAAAACCTGCAACTTCAAAAGCTGCGCCCCAGATCCTGCCTCCTGCAACCCCAAGTCCTGCACCCCAATACCCTGCACCCCCAGAACACTGCACCCCAGAACCCTGCACCCCTTAACCCTGCACCCCAAGGTCTTGAACACCCAAAATCTACACCCCAATTCTGCCTTCCCAAGACCTGCACTCCCAAACCCCTGTACCCCAAATCCTGCCCCCACAAGTTGCACCCTAAAAACCTGCACCCCAAATCCTGTCCTACCCAACCCTTCACCCCAAACCCCTTCACCCCAAGATCCTGCTGCCCTAAACCCTGCACCCCCAAATCATCCCTCCCGGCCCTGCCCCCCAAACCCTGTCCCCCTAAAGCCTGACCCCGAAACCCTGCTCCCCAAAACCCTGCTACCCCAAACCTTGTACCCCCAGATCCTTCCCCCAACACCCTGCAATCCCAAACCCTGCACCCCCAATTCTGTCTCCCCAAACCCTTCACCCCCAAACCCCTGCACCACTGAACCTTGCACCCTGAAACCCCGTACTCCACAAGTTGCACCCTAAAAGCCCGAAGCCCCAAAACCTGTACCCCCAGATCCTTCCCTCCCAAACCCGGCACCCTGAAATCCCTCACCCCAAAGCCCTGCACCCCCAAATCCTGCCCTACCGAACCTTGCACTACAAACCCCTACATCCCAAAATCCTGCACACTTAAACCCTGCAGCCCCACATCCCACCTAACCCTGCCCCCCAAATCCTTCCCCCTGACCCTGCACCCTGAAACCCTTCACCCCCAGATCATACACCCCCAAACCCTGCCCCTCGAAAGCATTCACCCCCTAACACTGCACCCCCAAATCCTGGAACCCCAAACCTTGATTTCCCAAACCCTGCGCCCCAAAACCCTGCACTTCCAAACCTTGCACCCCCTGATCCTGCACCCCAAAACCCAGCACCCCAGACCCCTGCACACCTAAATTCTTCACCCCCAAGTCCTAAACATGTGAACCCTGCACCCACAAACCCTGCACCCCGAATTCCTCCATCCCCACGTCATGAACCCCCAAACTCTGCTCCCCAAAATCCTGCACCCCCAAACCCTGCCCTTCTAGATCCTGCTCCCCAATACCCTGCACCCTCAGGTTCTGAACCCGCAAATCCTGCTCCCCCAACCCCTGCCCTACCAAACCCTTCAGCCCAAACCCTGCCCCCCCAGATCCTTCTCTCCCAAATCCTGCACCCCACATTGTGCTGTCCAAACTGTGCCCCCCGAGGTCCTGACCCTTCCAAACCTGCACCCCCAAATTCTGCCTCCCCAAGCCTGCACCCCCAAACCCTGTACTCCAAAATCCTGCACTCCCAAGCCCGGATGCCCCGAAATCCTGCCCACCCAGACCCTGCACCCCGAAATTCTGCCCCACACAAACTTATCCCCCCAGCCCTGATTGCCCTAATCCTGCACCCCAGATCCTTGCCCCCAAACCCTTCACCCCAAACCTGGCATCCCAAACCCTGCACCCCAAATATCTCACCCCCAGATCCTTCCCCACTGCCTTTCACCCCCAGATCCTGACCCCCAAACCCCGCACCCCCAAATCCTTCACCCCAAAACCAATGCAACCCACACTGCGCAACGTTAAATTTCCCCCCAAACCCCTGCACCCCAAACCCCTGATCTCCCAAACTCTGCACCCCAGAACCCCGCAGCCCCACATTCTGCCAACAAACCCCTGCCCCCCAGGCTCTGCAGCCCTAAATCGTGCACCTCCTCATCCAGCCCCCCAAACAATGCACCCCCAGATCCTTCCTCAACACCCTGCACCCCAAATTCCCCACCCAAACCCCTGCACCCCCAAGTCCTGTACCCCAAAGCCCTGCACCAAAAATTCTGCCCCCCAACTCTGCACTCCCAAATCCTGCACCCCCACATCCTGCACCCTGAAACCCTGTGTCCCCCAGTCCTCCACCCCCAAAACCAATGCACCACCAAACCCTGCACCCCAAATCCCTGCAACCCCAAATCCCAACTAACCCTACACCCCAAAATCCTCCACTCCAAAGCCCTGCACCTCCAGATCCTTTCCTCAAACCCTGAACACCTGAACCCTGCACCTCAAAACCCTGCACCCCAAATCCTGACCCCCAGATAATGTCCCCAAAACCCCTACATCTCCGATTCTTCCCCCTAAGCTCTGCACCCTTAAAACGTGCACCCCTAAATTCTGCACCCCCAAATCCTTCCTCCCAAGCCATGAACCCCTCAAACCTGTGATACCAAACCCTGCAACCCTGAACCCTGCGCCCCCAAACCCTGCACATCCCATAATCCTGTACCCCCAGATACTGCTCCCCAAAACCCTGCACCCCCAAACTGTATACCCGAAATGCTGCCATCCCCAAACTCGCACCCCAAACCCTGCACCCTAAAATCAAGTCCTCCCCCAACTTGCACTCAAAACGCTGCCCCCTAAGCTTTGCACCCCCAAATGCTGACCCCCAAACCCCGTGCCCCCAAATCCCACTACCCTAAATCCTTCCCCCTAATCAATGCACTTCCAAACCTTGCACCCCCAAATCCTCAACCCCATGTCCTGAACTCCAAAACCCTGCACCCCCAATTCTGCCTCCCCAAACCCGGTACCCACGGGTTCTGCACCCCAAACTCTGCACCCACAGGTTCTGAACCCCAAACTCCTGCTCCCCCAAGCCCTGCCGCCCAAACTCTGCACCCTCAATTCCCGCACTACCAAACCCTGCACCCCCAGATCCCTCACCCAGACCTGCACCCCAAATCTGGCCTCACCCAGCCCTGTGCCCCAAAACCCAAGATCCTGCTCGCCTACATCTTGAACACCCAAACCTTGCACCATCAGATTTTGCATCCTCAAATCCTGCACCCCGAAAGTATTCATGCCCAAATCCTGCACCCCCAGATCCTGCACCCCAAAACCTTCACTACAAACCCTGCACCCTCCACCACCTTAGCACTGCACGCCCAAACCCTGCACCCCCAAATCCTGCACCCCAAATCCTGCTCCTTCAAACCCTTTGCCCCCAAATTTTACCCCCCTAGACCTGCACCCCCAAGCCTTTCTCCCTAAAACCCTACACCCCCAAATTCTGCACCCTAAACCCTGCACCCCCAGATCCTTCCTGCAAGACTCTGCACCCCAAAATCGAGCACCCCAGATCCCGCACTTCACTGCATCCCTGAACCCCGAACCCTAAATCCTGCACCCAGATCCTGCAGCCCAAAGCGAGCACCCTAAAATCAAGTCCCCCCAAAACCTGCACTGAAAATGCTGAACCCCAAATCCTGCCCCCCAGATCCTGCACCCTCAGATCCTCCTGCCAAAAACCCTGCACCCCAAACCCTGAACTCCCAAACTCTGCACCCAGAGCCCTGCACCCTCAAATCCTGCACCCCCAGTTCCTGAACACATGAACCCTGCACCCCCAAACCTCACCCGAAAGTCCTGCACCCCCAAATCCTGCTCTACCAAACCCTTCAGTGCAGACCCCTGCACCCCAAGATTGTGCTGCCCTAAACACTGAACCCCCAAATCCTGCAGCCCCAGATCCTTGCCTCCCAAAACTCTGCACCCCCAAATCCTGCACCCCAAATCTCTCACCCCCAAATCCTTTCCCCACCACCCTGCAGCCTCAAATCCTTCACCCCATCCCCTGCACCCCAAAACTCCACACCTCCAAATCCTGAACCCTGAAACCCCGCACCCCCAAATCCTGTGCCCCAGTCCTGTGCACCCCACACTCTGCAACCTTAAATTTCCCCCCAAATCCCTGCACCCCAAACTCTGCACTCTTAGACCTGACTTCTAAACCCTGCACCCCCAACAGTGCACCCCCAAATCCTGAAGCCCCAGATCCTTCCCTCCCATACCCTGCACCCCCAAATCCTGAACCCCACAAATCCTGCACCACTAATCCTCCACGCCCTTAACACTGCACCCCCAAAACCAGCACCACCAAATCCTTCACCCCCAAAACCTCCCTCCTCCAAACCCTGCACTTCAAAATGCTGCACCCCCAAATCCTTCTCCCCAACACCCTGCACCCCCAGATCCTGACCCCAAAACCCTGCACCCCAAATCCTGTACCCCAAAGCCCTGCACTCTCAAATCATACATGCCCAGAACGTGCACCCTAAACTGTGCACCCCAAAATCCTAAACCCCTTAACCCTGCACCCCCAAAACCTGTACCCCAGATCCTTCCCCCCCATAACTGGCACCCTGAAATCCCTCACCCCAAATCCCTGCACCCTCAAATCCTCCAGCCCACAAGTCCTGCACCCCCAGGTCTTGAACACCTGAACCCTGCAGACCCAAATGCTGCACCCAGAACTCTTGGTGCCCAAATCCCTGCACCCAAAAGTCTGTCTCCCGAACCTTCACACCAAAGCCCTGCACCCCAATATCCAAAAGCATCCCCTTGGGACTGGCCCAGATGCTCCGTGCATCCTTGGCATAGAGCACCATCATCATCCAACCACCATCATCATCCAACCACCACCATCATCATCCAACCACCACCATCATCATCCAACCACCACCATCATCATCCAACCACCATCATCATCATCCAACCAACCAATCCTGAACCCAACCAGTGACCCCATCACCCAATCAGTGACCCCATGACCCAACCAATGACCCCATCATTCAACCAATGACCCCATCACCCAATCAGTGACCCCATGACCCAACCAATGACCCCATCATTCAACCAATGACCCCATTATTCAACTAATGACCCCATCACCCAACCAGTGACTCCATGACCCAACCAATGACCCCAGGGACCACAGTGCTACCATCTGCCATGGGCTGATCCAGACCACGCTGGAGCAAGGTGAAGCTCCAGAACACTTGCAGTATATTGATGACATCATCGTATGGGGCGACACAGCGAAAGAAGTCTTCAAAAAAGGTGAGAGAATAATTCAGATTATTTGGGATGCTGGTTTTGCCATAAAACGAAGCAAGGTCAAGGGACATGCACGGGAGATCCAGTTTTTAGGAATAAAATGGCAAGATGGCCGTCGTCAGATCCCAATGGAGGTGATCAACAAAACTGCAGCAATGTCTCCACCTACTAATAAAAAGGAGACACAGACTTTCTTGGGCGTTGTAGGTTTTTGGAGAATGCACTTTCCTGACTACAGCCACATTGTGAGCCTCTCTATCGAGTGACTCGTAAAAAGAACCAATTTGAGTGGGGCCCTGAACAACGCCAAGCCTTTGAACAAATGAAGCGTGAGATAACTCATGCGGTGGCCCTTGGACCAGTTCGAACTGGACTAGATGTTAAAAATGTGCTCTACACCGCAGCCGGAGATAATGGACTTACCTGGAGCCTCTGGCAGAAAGCACCAGGAGAAACCCGAGGTCGACCCTTAGGTTTTTGGAGTCGAGGATACAAAGGATCTGAGGCCAACTGTACTGCAACTGAAAAGGAGATACTGGCAGCATATGAAGGAGTTCGAGCTGCTTCAGAAGTGATGGGCACTGAAGCACAGCTCCTCCTGGTACCTCGACTGCCGGTGCTGAGCTGGGTGTTCAAAGGGACGGTTCCCTCTCCACATCATGCAGCCGAAGTTACATGGAGTAAATGGATTGCACTGATCACGCAATGAGCTCGGATTGGAAGTCCCAACCGTCCAGGGATATTAGAAGTGATTACAGACTGGCCAGAAAGCAAAGACTTTGGGATGTCTCCAGATGAGGAGGAAGTAAAACGTGCTGAAGAAGCACCACCATATAATCCGCTTTCAGAGACTGATAAGCAGTGTGCACTGTTCACAGGTGGATCCTGTCGTCTGTAGGAAAACATCGACGGTGAAAGCTGCTGTGTGGAGTCCCACACGACAAGTTACAGAAGCCACTGAAGGACAAGGTGAATCCAGTCAGTTTGCAGCAGTGAAAGCCATCCAGCTGGCTTTGGACATTGCTGAACGAGAGAAGTGGCCAATGCTTTGTCTCTATACTGACTCATGGATGGGAGCAAATGCCTTGTGGGGGTGGCTACGGCAATGGAAGAAAAGTAACTGGCAGCGCAGAGGTGAAACCATTGGGAACCACGCTGTGGGAAGACATTGCTGCTCGGCTGGAGAGCCTGCCTGGGGAAGTTGGTCATGTAGATGCTCATGTGCCTAAAAGTCAAGCCACCGAGGAACATCGAAACAACCAACAAGCGGATCAAGCTGCTAAGATTAAAGTAGCTGAGGTGGACTTGGGCTGGCAACATAAAGGTGAACTTTTCCTAGCTCGGTGGGCCCATGGTGCTTCAGGGCATCAAGGTAGAGATGCAACATGAAAATGGGCTCGTGATCGAGGGGTGGATTTAACTATGGACACTGTTTCACACGTTATTCATGAATGTGAAACTTGCACCGAAATCAAACAAGCGAAACGGTTAAAGCCTGTATGGTATGGGGGGCGATGGTTAAAGTATAAGTATGGAGAAGCTTGGCAGATTGATTATATTACACTTCCACAAACACGTCAAGGTAAGCGTTATGTACTTACAATGGTGGAAGCAACCACTGGATGGTTGGAAACATCTGCCGTACCTCATGCTACAGCCCGAAATACCATCTTGGGCCTTGAGAAGCAAGTCCTTTGGTGGCCGGGTACGCCAGAAAGAATTGAATCAGACAATGGTACTCATTTCAAAAACAGTATTATAGACAATTGGGCCAAAGAACATGGTATTGAGTGGGTATATCATATTCCATATCATGCACCAGCCTCTGGGAAAACTGAAAGGTACAATGGTTTGTTAAAAACTACACTAAAGGCACTTGGTGGTGGAGCCTTTAAAAACTGGGATTCACATTTAGCAAAAGCCACTTGGTTGGTCAACACCAGGGGATCAACCAATCGAGCCGGGCCTGCCCAATCAGAAATTCTACGGACTGTAGAAGGAGATAAAGTCCCTGTAGTACACATGAAAAATATCTTAGGAAAGGCAGTCTGGGTTCCTCCTGCCTCAGGCAAAGGCAAACCTATTCGTGGGATTGTTTTTGCCCAGGGACCTGGCAGCACCTGGTGGGTGATGCTTAAGGATGGAGAAGTTCGGTGTGCACCTCAAGGGGATTTGATTTTAGGTGAAAATGTGCAATGCTGAACTGTACGATGTGAATTGCCGCACTAACAATGTTTAATAAGTGTCTTTCAGATCAAGACAATGGTGATGAAACCAGCGCTGGCTTCTTCGAGTGGCGCCCGACACCTTCTTGGAAGTTGGTGTCCTTAACCCACCAACAGGGGTCATGAGATGCACTTGGACCATTTTCCCTGCCCTGGGAGACTGTGGTGACAAAATGAACTTAATGAACTTTTCAAAGGATGGTCCACTGATTAATTACTCCTGTGTATATATGTACATATGTGTATATATATATATATATATAGTAGTAGTGATTAATTAGATTGTATTGATAGATTGTATTGATAAGGTTTAAGTATTCAGTGAATGTCATATTATAAGGGGTGGAATGTCCTGGTTTTGTTAAAAACAAGTTTCTCTTTTAGTGAATTTGCCTGTCAGCTCAAGCTTCATATTAGCTGCATTTTCCTGGAGAACCCAACACATGTTTTGGCAAACCCAGCAATGGAATGAAAACTTATTGATAAGCACGGATGGACATCTCGCGAGAGGGGCAACGAGAAACCGGTGACCAACTGTGTATAACATTCCATTCACGTGAATACTTCATATAAAAGCGGGAGATCACGAGGATCTCGGCCCTTTTTTCCTCATGGCTGACATTAGGAGAGGACCTTGCTGGTCGTACCTGCGAACGGAGGCCAGTGAGAGACTGAATCCAGCTCCGGTTGGCTACAGAGTCCAATCCAGGACTTTGGGTGCTGGCTCCGCAGTTGCTCAGACTTACAAGATTGGTTTTGTATATTTGTATTATTTTCTCTGTTCTTATCAGTAGCATCAGTAAAACATCTTGAACTTTTCCAGCTCTCTCCCCTCTGTGCTTCTTCCCCTCCCAATCGCCTGTGCTGAGTGGGAAGGGGGGAGAGGGAGGGGAAAAAGGGGGAATTGGGGGGGGAGAGGACGTTGACAACACATCTGCCAGGGTTTGATTGTCACCCCGCAATCTTAACCCTCGACAGGGACAAAGGGGGTCCTGGGATGTCACAATGGGCCCTGGGGACAAAGAGTGTCCCCAGGATATCAGAATGGGCCCTGGGGACAAGTTGGGGTCCCCCGAATTTCACAATGGGTCCTGGGGACAATGGGGGGTCCTGAAACGTCACAATGGGCCCTGGGGACAAGGAGGGATCCACAGGATGTCACAATGGGCCCTGGGGACAATGGGGGGTCCTGGGACGTCACAATGGGCCCTGGGGACAATGGGGGGTCCCCAGGATGTCACAATGGGCCCTGGGGACAAAGAGGGGTCCCCTGAATGTCACAATGGGCCCTGGGGACAAGGGGGTGCAGTGGATGTCACAATGGGCCCTGGGGACAATGGGGGGTGTCCAGGATGTGAGAATGAGTCCTGAGGACAAGGGGGGGTCCCCATGGTGTCACAATGGGTCCCCAGTGACAAGGAAGGGTCCCCATGGTGTCACAATAGGCCCTGGGGACAAAGTGGGGTCCAAGAATGTCACAATGGGCCCTGGGGACAAAAGGGGTTGCCATGGTGCCACAATGGGCCCTGGGGTCAAAGGGGGTCCCCATGGTGCCACAATGGGCCCTGGGGACAAAGCGGGTGTCCCCATGGTGCCACAACGGGCCCTGGGAGCAAGGGGGTGACCAGGATGTCACAATGGGTCCTGGAGAAAATGGGGGGTGCCCAGGATGTCACAATGGACCCTGAGGACAAGCGGGGGTCTCCATGGTGTCACAATGGGCCCCAGTGACAAAGGGGGTCCCCTGAATGTCACAATAGGTCCTGGGGACAATGGGGGGTCCTGGGACGTCACAATGGGCCCTGGGGACAAGGACGGATCCCCAGGATGTCACAATGGGCCCTGGGGACAATGGTGGGTCCCCTGAATGTCAAAATGGGCCCTGGGGGCAAAGGGGGGTCCGCAGGATGTCCAAATGGGCACTGGGGACAAAGGGGGGGTCCCCAGGATGTCACAATGGGCCCTGGGGACAATGTGGGGTCCTGGGATGTCACAATGGGCCCCAGTGACAAACGGGGGCCCCTGAATGTCACAATGGGCCCTGGGGACAATGGGGGGTCCTGGGACGTCACAATGGGCCCTGGGGACAAGGAGGGATCCCCAGGATGTCACAATGGGCCCTGGGGACAATGGCGGGTCCTGGGACGTCACAATGGGCCCTGGGGACAAGGGGGGTCCCCAGGATGTCACAATGGGCCCTGGGGACAAAGAGGGGTCCCCTGAATGTCACAATGGGCCCTGGGGACAAGGGGGTGCCGAGGATGTTACAATGGGCCCAGGGGACAATGGGGGGTCCTGGGACGTCACAATGGGCCCTGAGGACAATTGTGGGTCCCCTGAATGTCACAATGCGCCCTGGGGACAAAGGGGGGTCCGCAGGATGTCACAATGGGCACTGGGGACAAAGGGGGGGTCCCCATGGTGTCACAATGGGCCCAAGTGACAAGGAGGGTCCCCACGGTGCCACGATGGGTCCTGGGGACAAGGGCGTCCCCCAGATGTCAAAATGGGCCCTGGGGACAATGGGAGTCCCCAAGGTGTCAGAACGAGCCCCGGGGACAAAGTGGAATCCTGGAATGTCACAATGGCCCCCAGTGACAAAGGGGTTCCCCATGGTGCCACAATGGGCCCTGGGGACAAAAGGGGTCCCCAGGATTTCACAATAGCACTGGGGACAAAGAGGGGTCATGGGATGTCACAATGGGCCCTGGGGACAAGGGAGATCGCCATGGTGTCACAATAAGCCCTGGGGACAAAGTGGGGTCCTGGGATGTCACAATGGGCCCCAGTGACAAACGGGGTCCCCATGGTGCCACAATGGGCCGTGGGGACAAATGGGGTCCCCAGGATGTCACAATGAACCCTGGGGACAAAGGGTGGTCCTGGGACATTTCAATGGGCCCTGGGGACAAAGGGGGGACCCCAGGATGTCACAATGGGCCCTGGGGACAAAGGGGGGTCCCCAGGATGTCACGATGGGCCCTGGGGAAAAGGGGGGTCCCCATGGTGTCACAATGGGCCCTGGGGACAAGGGGGTCCCCCAGATATCGCAATGGGCCCTGGGGACAAAGTAAGGTCCTGGGCTGTCACAATGGACCATGAGGACAAGCGGGGTCCCCGGGATGTCACAATGGGCCCTGGGGACCAGGGGGGGTCCTGGGATGTCACAATGGGCCCCAGTGACAAAGGGGGTCCTCATGGTGCCACAAGGGGCCCTGGGGACAAAGGGGGTCCCCTGGATGTCACAATGGGCTCTGGGGACAAAGGGGGGTGTCGACGGTGTCAAAATGGGCCCCAGTGACAAAGGGCGTCCCCAGGATGTCACCATGGCCCCTGGAGACAATAGGGGGTCCTGGGATGTCACAATGGGCCCTGCGGACAAGGGTGGTACTCACGGTGTCACAATGGTCACTGGGCACAAGGGGGGGTCCCTATAGTGTCACAATGGGTCCTGGGGACAAGTGGGGTCCCCTGAAAGTCACAATGGGCCCTGGGGACAATGTGGGGTCCTGGGATGTCACAATGGGCCCCAGTGACAAACGGGGGCCCCTGAATGTCACAATGGGCCCCGGGGACAATGGGGGGTCCTGGGACGTCACAATGGGCCCTGGGGACAAGGAGGGCACCCCAGGATGTCACACAGGGCCCTGGGGACAATGGCGGGTCCTGGGACGTCACAATGGGCCCTGGGGACAAGGGGGGGTCCCCAGGATGTCACAATGGGCCCTGGGGACAAAGAGGGGTCCCCTGAATGTCACAATGGGCCCTGGGCACAAGGCGGTGCCGAGGATGTCAGAATGGGCCCTGCGGACAATGGGGGGTCCTGGGACCTCACAATGGGCCCTGAGGACAATGGTGGGTCCCCTGAATGTCACAATGGGCCGTGGGGGCAAAGGGGGGTCCGCAGGATGTCACAATGGGCACTGGGGATAAAGGGGGGCGTCCCCATGGTGTCACAATGGGCCCAAGTGACAAGGAGGGTCCCCACGGTGCCACGATGGGTCCTGGGGACAAGGGCGTCCCCCAGATGTTACAATGGGCCCTGGGGACAATGGGGTTGCCCAGGATGTCACAATGGGCCCTGGGGACAATGGGAGTCCCCAAGGTGTCAGAACGAGCCCTGGGGACAAAGTGGAATCCTGGAATGTCACAATGGCCCCCAGTGACAAAGGGGTTCCCCATGGTGTCATAATGGGCCCTGGGGACTAAAGGGGTCCCCAGGATTTCACAATAGCACTGGGGACAAAGGGGGTCATGGGATGTCACAATGGGCTCCAGTGACAAAGAGGGTCCTCATGGTGCCACAATGGGCCCTGGGGACAAAGGGGGTCCCCTGGATGTCACAATGGGCTCTGCGGACAAGGAGGGTCCCCAGGATGTCACAATGGGCCCTGGGGACAAAGAGCGTCCCCAGCATGTCACAATGGGCCCTGGGGACAAAGGAGGTCCCCACGGTATCAGAATGGGCCCTGGGGACAAAGGGGGGTCCCCTGAATGTCACAATGGGCCCTGGGGACAATGGGGGTCCGGGGACGTCACAATGGGCCCTGGGGACAAGGGGGTGCAGAGGATGTCACAATGGGCCCTGGGGACAATGTCGGGTCCTGGGACGTCACAATGGGCCCTGGGGATAAGGGGGGGTCCCCAGGATGTCACAATGGGCCCTGGGGACAAAGAGGGGTCCCCTGAATGTAACAATGGGCCCTGGGGACAAGGGGCTGCCGAGGATGTGACAATGGGCTCTGGGGACAATGGGGGGTCCTGGGACGTCACAATGGGCCCTGGGGACAAGGGGGGGTCCCCAGGATGTCACAATGGGCCCTGGGGACAAAGAGGGGTCCCCTGAATGTCACAATGGGCCCTGGGGACAAGGGGGTGCAGTGGATGTCAAAATGGGCCCTGGGGACAATGGGGGGTGTCCAGGATGTGAGAATGAGTCCTGAGGACAAGGGAGGGTCCCCATGGTGTCACAATGGGTCCCCAGTGACAAGGAGGGGTCCCCATGGTGTCACAATAGGCCCTGGGGACAAAGTGGGGTCCAAGAATGTCACAATGGGCCCTGGGGACAAAAGGGGTTGCCATGGTGCCACAATGGGCCCTGGGGTCAAAGGGGGTCCCCATGGTGCTACAATGGGCCCTGGGGACAAAGGGGGGTCCCCTGAAAGTCACAATGGGCCCTGGGGACAAAGGGGGAATCCCCATGGTGCCACAACGGGCCGTGGGAGCAAGGGCATGGCCAGGATGTCACAATGGGTCCTGGGGAAAATGGGGGGTGCCCAGGATGTCACAATGGACCCTGAGGACAAGCGGGGGTCTCCATGGTGTCACAATGGGCCCCAGTGACAAAGGGGGTCCCCTGAATGTCACAATAGGTCCTGGGGACAATGGGGGGTCCTGGGACGTCACAATGGGCCCTGGGGACAAGGAGGGATCCCCTGGATGTCAGAATGGGCCCTGGGGACAAAGAGGGGTCCCCTGAATGTCACAATGGGCCCTGGGGACAAGGAGGGATCCCCTGGATGTCAGAATGGGCCCTGGGGAAAAGGAGGGATCCCCAGGATGTCACAATGGCCCCTGGGGACAATGGGGGGTCCTGGGATGTCACAATGGGCCCTGGGAACAAGGGTGGGTCCCCAGGATGTCACGATGGGCCTTGGGAACAAGGGGGTCCCCCAGATATCACAAGGGGCCCTGGGGACAATGTAAGGTCCTGGGCTGTCACAATGGACCCTGAGGACAAGGGGGGTCCCCAGGATGTCACAATGAAGTCTTGGGACAAAGGGGGTCCCCAGGATGTCACAATGGGGCCTGGGGACCAGGGGGGGTCCTGGGATGTCACAATGGGCCCCAGTGACAAAGGGGGTCCCTATGGTGCCACAATGGGCCCTGGGGACAAAGGGGGTCCCCTGGATGTCACAATGGGCTCTGGGGACAAGGAGGGTCCCCAGGATGTCACAATGGGCCCTGGGGACAAAGAGCGTCCCCAGGATGTCACAATGGGCCCTGGGGACTAGGGGGGGTCCTGGGATGTCACAATGGGCCCTAGTGACAAAGGGGGTCCCTATGGTGCCACAATGGGCCCTGGGGACAAAGGGGGTCCCCTGGATGTCACAATGGACTCTGGGGACAAGGAGGGTCCCCAGGATGTCACAATGGGCCCTGGAGACAAAGAGCGTCCCCAGCATGTGACAATGGGCCCTGGGGACAAAGGGGGTCCCCACGGTATCAGAATGGGCCCTGGGGACAAAGGGGGGTCCCCTGAATGTCACAATGGGCCCTGGGGACAATGGGGGGTCCTGGGATGTCACAATGAGCCCTGCAGACAAGGGTGGTACCCACGGTGTCACAATGGGCCCTGGGCACAGGGGGGGGTCCCCATAGTGTCACAATGGGTCCTGGGGACAAGTGGGGTCCCCAGGATGTCACAATGGGCCCTGGGGACAATGTGGGGTCCCCTGAATGTCACAATGGGCCCTGGGGACAAAGGGGGGTCCCGTGAATGTCACAATGGGCCCTAGGGACAAGGGGGTGCCGAGGAGATCACAATGGGCCCTGGGGACAATGGGGGGTCCTGGGACGTCACAATGGGCCCTGGGGACAAGAGGGGATCCCTAGGATGTCACAATGGGCCCTGGGGACTAATGAGGTCCCCACGGTGTCACAATATGTCCTGGAGACAAAGGGGGGTCCCCAGGATGTCACAATGGGCCCTTGGGAAAATGGGGTTCGTTGGATGTCACAATGGGTCCCCAGTGACAAAGGGGGTCCCCAGGATGTCTCAATGGGCCCTGAGGACAATGGGAGGTCCCCATGGTGTCACAATGGGTCCCCAGTGACAAGGGAGGTCTCCACGGTGCCAGGATGGGTCCTGGGGACAAGGAGGTCCCCAGGATGTCACAATGGGCCCTGGGGACAAAGAGGCTCCCCAGGATGTCACAATGGGACCTGGGGACAAGGGGGTCTCCAGGAACTCACAATGGGCTCTGGGGACAATGGAGGTTCCCCAGGATGTTCAAAATAGGCCCTGAGGACAAGGGGTGGTCCCCATGCTGTCACAATGGGTCTCCAGTGACAAGGGGGTCCCCAAGGTGTCACAATGGGCCCTGGGGACAATGGGGGGTCCTGGGACGAAACAATAGGCCCTGGGGACAAGGGGGTTCCCCACAGTGTCACAATGGGCCCTGGGGATAAAGGGGGTCCCCACGGTGTTACAATGGTCCCGGGGGACAAAGGGGGATGCCCAGGATGTCACAATGGGCCCTGAGGACAAGGGGGGGTCCCCATGGTGTCACAATGGGTCCCCAGTGCCAAGGAGGGTCCCCATGGTGTCATAATGGGTCCTGGGGACAAGGGGGTCCCCAGGATGTAACAATGGACCCTGGGGACAATGGGGGGTCCTGGGACGTCACAATGGGCCCTGGAGACAAAGGGGGTCTCCAGGATGTCACAATGGGCTCTGGGGACAAAGGGGGGTCCTGGGACATCACAATGGGCCCCAGTGACATGGGGGTCCCCAGGATGTCACAATGGGCCCTGGGGACAATGGGGGGTCCTGGGACATCACAATAGGCCCCAGTGACATGGGGGTCCCCAGGATGTCACAATGGGCCCTGGGGACAATGGGGGGTCCTGGGATGTCACAATGGGCCCCAGTGACAAAGGGGGTCCCCTGAATGTCACAATGGGCCCTGGGGACAATGGGGGTTCCTGGGACGTCACAATGGGCCCTGGGGACAAGGAGGGATCCCCAGGATGTCAGAATGGGCCCTGGGGACAATGGGGGGTCCTGGGACGTCACAATGGGCCCTGGGGACAAGAGGGGGTCCCCAGGATGTCACAATGGGCCCTGGGGACAATGGGGGTCCTGGGACGTCACAATGGGCCCTGGGGACACAGAGGGGCCCTAGGACGTCACAATCAGTCCTGGGGACAAGGTGGGGTCCCCTGAGAGTCACAATGAGCCCTGGGAAGAGAGGGGTCTCCCAAGGACATCACAATGGGCCCTGGGAACAATGGGGGGTCCTGGGACGTCACAATTGGCCCTGGGGACAAGGGGGGGTACCCATAGTGTCACAATGGGTCCTGGGGAAAATGGGGTCCCCAGGATGTCACAATGGGCCCTGGGGACAATGTGGGGTCCTGGGATGTCACAATGGGCCCCAGTGACAAAGGGGGTCCCCTGAATGTTACAATGGGTCCTGAGGACAGTGGGGGGTACTGGGACGTCACAATGGGCCCCAGTGACATGGGGGTCCCCAGGATGTCACAATGGGCCCTGGGGACAATGGGGGGTCCTGGGACATCACAATAGGCCCCAGTGACATGGGGGTCCCCAGGATGTCACAATGGGCCCTGGGGACAATGGGGGGTCCTGGGATGTCACAATGGGCCCCAGTGACAAAGGGGGTCCCCTGAATGTCACAATGGGCCCTGGGGACAATGGGGGTTCCTGGGACGTCACAATGGGCCCTGGGGACAAGGAGGGATCCCCAGGATGTCAGAATGGGCCCTGGGGACAATGGGGGGTCCTGGGACGTCACAATGGGCCCTGGGGACAAGAGGGGGTCCCCAGGATGTCACAATGGGCCCTGGGGACAATGGGGGTCCTGGGACATCACAATGGGCCCTGGGGACACAGAGGGGCCCTAGGACGTCACAATCAGTCCTGGGGACAAGGTGGGGTCCCCTGAGAGTCACAATGAGCCCTGGGAAGAGAGGGGTCTCCCAAGGACATCACAATGGGCCCTGGGAACAATGGGGGGTCCTGGGACGTCACAATTGGCCCTGGGGACAAGGGGGGGTACCCATAGTGTCACAATGGGTCCTGGGGAAAATGGGGTCCCCAGGATGTCACAATGGGCCCTGGGGACAATGTGGGGTCCTGGGATGTCACAATGGGCCCCAGTGACAAAGGGGGTCCCCTGAATGTTACAATGGGTCCTGAGGACAGTGGGGGGTCCTGGTACGTCACAATGGGCCCTGGGGACAAGGAGGGATCCCCAGAATGTCACAATGGGCCCTGGGGACAAGGGGGGGTCCCCAGGATGTCACAATTAGCCCTGGGGACAACGGGGCGTCCTAAGACGTCACAATGGGCCCTGGGGTCAAGCAGGGATCCCCAGGATGTCACAATGGGCCCTGGACACAATGGGGGGTCCTGGGACCTCACAATGGGTCCCGGTGACAAGGGGGCATCCCCAGGATGTCAAAATGCACCCTGGGGCCAATGGGGGTCCTGCGATGTCACAATTGGCCCTGGGGACAAGGGGGGGTACCCATAGTGTCACAATGGGTCCTGGGGAAAATGGGGTCCCCAGGATGTCACAATGGGCTCTGGGGACAAGGAGGGTCCCCAGGATGTCACAATGGGCTCTGGGGACAAAGGGGGTCCCCACGGTATCAGAATGGGCCCTGGGGACAAAGCGGGGTCCCCAGGATGTCACAATGGGCCCTGGGGACAATGGGGGTTGCTGGGATGTCTCAATGAGCCCTGCGGACAAGGGTGGTACCCACGGTGTCACAATGGGCCCTGGGCACAACGGGGGGTCCCCATAGTGTCACAATGGGCCCTGGGCACAACGGGGGGTCCCCATAGTGTCACAATGGGCCCTGGGGACAATGGGGGATCCTGGGACGTCACAATGGGCCCTGGGGACAAGGGGGGGTCCCCAGGACGTCACAATGGGCCCTGGGGACAAGGGGGGGTCCCCATAGTGTCACAATGGGCCCTGGGGACAATGGGGGATCCTGGGACGTCACAATGGGACCTGGGGACAAGGGGGTGCAGTGGATGTCACAATGGGCCCTGGGGACAATGGGGGGTGTCCAAAATGTCAGAATGAGTCCTGAGGACAAGGAGGGGTCCCCATGGTGTCACAATGGGCCCTGGGGACAAAAGGGGTTGCCATGGTGCCACAATGGGCCCTGGGGTCAAAGGGGGTCCCCATGGTGCTACAATGGGCCCTGGGGACAAAGGGGGGTCCTAGGATGTCACAATGGGCCCTGGGGACAAAGGGGGTGTCCCCATGGTGCCACAACGGGCCCTGCGAGCAAGGGGGTGGCCAGGATGTCACAATGGGTCCTGGGGAAAATGGGGGGTGCCCAGGATGTCACAATGGACCCTGAGGACAAGCGTGGGTCTCCATGGTGTCACAATGGGCCCCAGTGACAAAGGGGGTCCACTGAATGTCACAATAGGTCCTGGGGACAATGGGGGGTCCTGGGACGTCACAATGGGCCCTGGGGATAAGGAGGGATCCCCAGGATGTCACAATGGGCCCTGGGGACAATGGGGGTTCCTGGGACGTCACAATGGGCCCTGGGGACAAGGGGGGGTCCCCAGGATGTCACAATGGGCCCTGGGGACAAGGGGGTGCAGAAGATGTCACAATGGGCCCTGGGGACTAGGGGGGGTCCTGGGATGTCACAATGGGCCCCAGTGACAAAGGGCGTCCCTATGGTGCCACAATGGGCCCTGGGGACAAAGGGGGTCCCCTGGATGTCACAATGGGTTCTGGGAACAAGGAGGGTCCCCAGGATGTCACAATGGGCCCTGGGGACAAAGAGCATCCCCAGCATGTCACAATGGGCCCTGGGGACAAAGGGGGTCCCCATGGTATCAGAATGGGCCCTGGGGACAAAGGGGGGTCCCCTGAATGTCACAATGGGCCCTGGGGACAATGGGGGGTCCTGGGATGTCACAATGAGCCCTGCAGACAAGGGTGGTACCCACAGTGTCAAAATGGGCCCTGGGCACAAGGGGGGGTCCCCATAGTGTCACAATGGACCCTGGGGACAAGGGGGTGCCGAGGATGTCACAATGGGCCCTGGGGACAATGGGGGGTCCTGGGACCTCACAATGGGCCCTGAGGACAATGGTGGGTCCCCTGAATGTCAAAATGGGCCCTGGGGACAAAGGGTGTTCCGCAGGATGTCACAATGGGCACTGGGGACAAAGGGGGGGTCCCCAGGATGTCACAATGGGCCCTGGGGACAATGTGGGGTCCTGGGATTTCACAATGGGCCCCAGTGACAAAGGGGGTCCCCTGAATGCCACAATGGGTCCTGGGGACAATGGGGGGTCCTGGGACGTCACAATGGGCCCTGGGGACAAGGAGGGATTCCCAAAATGTCACAATGGGCCCTGGGGACAAGGGGGTGTCCCCAGGATGTCACAATGGGCCCTGCGGACAAGGGTGGTACCCACGGTGTCACAATGGGCACTGGGCACAAGGGGGGGTCCCTATAGTGTCACAATGGGTCCTGGGGACAAGTGGAGTCCCCTGAAAGTCACAGTGGGCCCTTGGGACAATGTGGGGTCCTGGGATCTCACAATGGGCCCCAATGACAAACGGGGGCCCCTGAATGTCACAATGGGCCCTGGGGACAATGGGGGGTCCTGGGACGTCACAATGGGCCCTGGGGACAAAGGGCGGTCCTCAGGATATCACAATGGGCCCTGGGGACAAAGGGTGGTCGCCAGGATATCACAATGGGCTCTGGTGACAATGGGGTCCCCAGGATGTCACAATGGGCCCTGAAGACAACAGGCGGTCCTGGGATGTCACAATGGGTCCTGGGGACAAAGAGTGTCCCCAGGATATCAGAATGGGCCCTGAGGACAAGTTGGGGTCCCCTGAATTTCACAATGGGCCCTGGGGACAAAGAGGGCTCCCCAGCATATCACAATGGGCCCTGGGGACAATGGGGGGTCCTGGGACGTCACAATGGGCCCTGGGGACAAGGAGGGATCCACAGGATGTCACAATGGGCCCTGGGGACAATGGGGGGTCCTGGGACATCACAATGGGCCCTGGGGACAATGGGGGGTCCCCAGGATGTCACAATGGGCCCTGGGGACAAAGAGGGGTCCCCTGAATGTCACAATGGGCCCTGGGGACAAGGGGGTGCAGTGGATGTCACAATGGGCCCTGGGGACAATGGGGGGCGTCCAGGATGTCAGAATGAGTCCTGAGGACAAGGCGGGGCCCCCATGGTGTCACAATGGGTCCCCAGTGACAAGGAGGGGTCCCCATGGTGTCACAATAGGCCCTGGGGACAAAAGGGGTTGCCATGGTGCCACAATGGGCCCTGGGGTAAAAGGGGGGTCCTGGGATGTCACAATGGGCCCTGGGGACAAAGGGGGTGTCCCCATGGTTCCACAACGGGCCCTGCGAGCAAGGGGGTGGCCAGGATGTCACAATGGGTCCTGGGGAAAATGGGGGGTGCCCAGGATGTCACAATGGACCCTGAGGACAAGCGGGGGTCTCCATGGTGTCACAATGGGCCCCAGTGACAAAGGGGGTCCACTGAATGTCACAATAGGTCCTGGGGACAATGGGGGGTCCTGGGACGTCACAATGGGCCCTGGGGACAAGGAGGGATCCCCAGGATGTCACAATGGGCCCTGGGGACAATGGGGGTTCCTGGGACATCACAATGGGCCCTGGGGACAAGGGGGGGTCCCCAGGATGGCACAATGGGCCCTGGGGACAAAGAGGGGTCTCCTGAATGTCACAATGGGCCCTGGGGACAAGGGGGTGCAGAGGATGTCACAATGGGCCCTGGGGACAATGTGGGGTCCTGAGATGTCACAATGGACCCTGGGGACAAGGAGGCATCCCCAGGATGTCACAATGGGCCCTGGGGACCAGGGGGGGTCCTGGGATGTCACAATGGGCCCCAGTGACAAAGGGGGTCCCTATGGTGCCACAATGGGCCCTGGGGACAAAGGGGGTCCCCTGGATGTCACAATGGGCTCTGGGGACAAGGAGGGTCCCCAGGATGTCACAATGGGCCCTGGGGACAAAGAGCATCCCCAGCATGTCACAATGGGCCCTGGGGACAAAGGGGGTCCCCACGGTATCAGAATGGGCCCTGCGGACAAGGGGGGTCCCCTGAATGTCACAATGGGCCCTGGGGACAATGGGAGGTCCTGGGATGTCACAATGAGCCCTTCAGGCAAGGGTGGTACCCACAGTGTCACAATGGGCCCTGGGCACAAGGGGGGGTCCCCATAGTGTCACAATGGACCCTGGGGACAAGGGGGTGCCGAGGATGTCACAATGGGCCCTGGGGACAACAGGCGGTCCTGGGATGTCACAATGGGCCCTGGGGACAAAGAGTGTCCCCAGGATATCAGAATGGGCCCTGAGGACAAGTTGGGGTCCCCTGAATTTCAAAATGGGCCCTGGGGACAAAGAGGGCTCCCCAGCATATCACAATGGGCCCTGGGGACAATGGGGGGTCCTGGGACGTCACAATGGGCCCTGGGGACAAGGAGGGATCCACAGGATGTCACAATGGGCCCTGGGGACAATGGGGGGTCCTGGGACGTCGCAATGGGCCCTGGGGACAAGGGGGAGTCCCCAGGATGTCACAATGGGCCCTGGGGACAAAGAGGGGTCCCCAGGATGTCACAATGGGCCCTGGGGACAAGGGGGTGCAGAGGATGTCACAGTGGGCCCTGGGGACAATGCGGGGTGTCCAGGATGTGAGAATGAGTCCTGAGGACAAGGGGGGTCCCCATGGTGTCATAATGGGTCCCCAGTGACAAGGAGGGATCCCCATGGTGTCACAATAGGCCCTGGGGACAAAGTGGGGTCCAAGAATGTCACAATGGGCCCTGGGGACAAAAGGGGTTGCCATGGTGCCACAATGGGCCCTGGGGTCAAAGGGGGTCCCCATGGTGCTACAATGGGCCTTGGGGACAAAGGGGGGTCCTGGGATGTCACAATGGGCCCTGGGGACAAAGGGGGTGTCCCCATGGTGCCACAATGGGCCCTGGGAGGAAGGGGATGGCCAGGATGTCACAATGGGTCCTGGGGAAAATGGGGGGTGCCCAGGATGTCACAATGGACCCTGAGGACAAGCGGGGGTCTCCATGGTGTCACAATGGGCCCCAGTGACAAAGGGGATCCCCTGAATGTCACAATAGGTCCTGGGGACAATGGGGGGTCCTGGGACGTCACAATGGGCCCTGCGGACAAGGAGGGATCCCCAGGATGTCACAATGGGCCCTGGGGACAATGGGGGGTCCTGGGACGTCACAATGGGCCCTGGGGACAAGGGGGGGTCCCCAGGATGTCACAATGGGCCCTGGGGACAAGGGCGTGCCAAGGATGTCACAATGGGCCCTGGGGACAATGGGGGGTCCTGGGATGTCACAATGGGCCCTGGGGACAAGGGGGGGTCCCCAGGATGTCACAATGGGCCCTGGGGACAAGGGGGGGTCCCCAGGATGTCACAATGGGCCCTGGGGACAAGGGGGTGCAGAGGATGTCACAATGGGCCCTGGGGACAATGGGGGGTCCTGGGATGTCACAATGGGCCCTGGGGACAAGGGGGGGTCCCCAGGATGTCACAATGGGCCCTGGGGACAAGGGGGGGTCCCCAGGATGTCACAATGGGCCCTGGGGACAAGGGGGTGCAGAGGATGTCACAATGGGCCCTGGGGACAAGGGCGTGCCGAGGATGTCACAATGGGCCCTGGGGACAATGGGGGGTCCTGGGATGTCACAATGGGCCCTGGGGACAAGGGGGGGTCCCCAGGATGTCACAATGGGCCTTGGGAACAAGGGGGTCCCCCAGATATCACAATGGGCCCCGGGGACAATGTAAGGTCCTGGGCTGTCACAATGGACCCTGAGGACAAGGGGGGACCCCAGGATGTCACAATGAAGTCTTGGGACAAAGGGGGTCCCCAGGATGTCACAATGGGCCCTGGGGACAAAGGGGGTCCCCACGGTGTCAGAATGGGCCCTGGGGACAAGGGGGGTCCCCTAAATGTCACAATGGGCCCTGGGGACAATGGGGGGTCCTGGGATGTCACAATGAGCCCTGCAGACAAGGGTGGTACCCACGGTGTCACAATGGGCCCTGGGCACAAGGGGGGGTCCCCATAGTGTCACAATGGACCCTGAGGACAAGGGGGTGCCGAGGATGTCACAATGGACCCTGGGGACAATGGGGGGTCCTGGGACCTCACAATGGGCCCTGAGGACAATGGTGGGTTCCCTGAATGTCAAAATGGGCCCTGGGGACAAAGGGGGGTCCGCAGCATGTCACAATGGGCACTGGGGAGAAAGGGGGGCGTCCCCATGGTGTCACAATGGGCCCAAGTGACAAGGAGGGTCCCCGCGGTGCCACGATGGGTCCTGGGGACAAGGGCGTCCCCCAGATGTCACAATGGGCCCTGGGGACAATGGGGTTGCCCAGGATGTCACAATGGGCCCTGGGGACAATGGGAGTCCCCAAGGTGTCAGAACGAACCCTGGGGACAAAGTGGAATCCTGGAATGTCACAATGGCCCCCAGTGACAAAGGGGTTCCCCATGGTGCCACAATGGGCCCTGGGGACAAAAGGGGTCCCCAGGATTTCACAATAGCACTGGGGACAAAGGGGGGTCGTGGGATGTCACAATGGGCCCTGGGGACAAGGGAGATCCCCATGGTGTCACAATAAGCCCTGGGGACAAAGGGTGGTCCTGGGACATTTCAATGGGCCCTGGGGACAAAGTGGGACCCCATGGTGTCACAATGGGCCCTGGGGACAAGGGGGTCCCCCGGATGTCACAATGGGCCCTGGGGACCAGGGGGGGTCCTGGGATGTCACAATGGGCCCCAGTGACAAAGAGGGTCCTCATGGTGCCACAATGGGCCCTGGGGACAAAGGGGGTCCCCTGGATGTCACAATGGGCTCTGGGGACAAAGGCGGGTGTCGACGGTGTCAAAATGGGCCCTGGGCACAAGGGGGGGTCCCCATAGTGTCACAATGGGTCCTGGGGACAAGTGGGGTCCCCAGGATGTCACAATAGGTCCTGGGGACAATGTGGGGTCCTGGGATGTCACAAAGGGCCCCAGTGACAAAGGGGTTCCCCTGAATGTCACAATGGGCCCCGGGGACACTGGGGGGTCCTGGGACGTCACAATGGGCCCTGGGGACAAGGAGGGATTCCCAGGATGTCACAATGGGCCCTGGGGACAAGGGTGGTACTCACGGTGTCACAATGGTCACTGGGCACAAGGGGGGGTCCCTATAGTGTCACAATGGTTCCTGGGGACAAGTGGGGTCCCCTGAAAGTCACAATGGGCCCTGGGGACAATGTGGGGTCCTGGGATGTCACAATGGGCCCCGGGGACAATGGGGGGTCCTGGGACGTCACAATGGGCCCTGGGGACAAGGAGGGCACCCCAGGATGTCACACAGGGCCCTGGGGAAAATGGCGGGTCGTGGGACGTCACAGTGGGCCCTGGGAACAAGGGGGGGTCCCCAGGATGTCACAATGGGCCCTGGGGACAAAGAGGGGTCCCCTGAATGTCACAATGGGCCTTGGGGACAAGGGGGTGCCGAGGATGTCACAATGGGCCCTGGGGAAAACGGGGGACCTGGGACGTCACGATGGGCCCTGGGGACAAGGAGGGATTCCCAGGATGTCACAGTGGGCCCTGGGGACAAGGGTGGTACCCACGGTGCCACAATGGTCACTGGGCACAAGGGGGGGTCCCTATAGTGTCACAATGGGTCCTGGGGACAAGTGGGGTCCTGGGATGTCACAATGGGCCCCAGTGACAAACGGGGGCCCCTGAATGTCACAACAGGCCCTGGGGACAATGGGGGGTCCTGGGACGTCACAATGGGCCCTGGGGACCAGGGGGGGTCCTGGGATGTCACAATGGGCCCTGGGGACAAGGGGGTGCAGAGGATGTCACAATGGGACCTGGGGACAATGGGGGGTCCTGGGATGTCACAATGGGCCCTGGGGACAAGGAGGGATCCCCAGGATGTCACAATGGGCCCTGGGGACAAGGGGGTGTCCCCAGGATGTCACAATGGGCCCTGCGGAAAAGGGTGGTACCCACGGTGTCACAATGGGCACTGGGTACAAGGGGGGGTCCCTATAGTGTCACAATGGGTCCTGGGGACAAGTGGAGTCTCCTGAAAGTCACAATGGGCCCTTGGGACAATGTGGGGTCCTGGGATCTCACAATGGGCCCCAATGACAAACGGGTGCCCCTGAATGTCATAATGGGCCCTGGGGACAATGGGGGGTCCTGGGACGTCACAATGGGCCCTGGGGACAAAGGGCGGTCCTCAGGATATCACAATGGGCCTGGGGACAAAGGGTGGTCACCAGGATATCACAATGGGCTCTGGTGGCAATGGGGTCCCCAGGATGTCACAATGGGCCCTGGGGACAACAGGCGGTCCTGGGATGTCACAATGGGCCCTGGGGACAAAGAGTGTCCCCAGGATATCAGAATGGGCCCTGAGGACAAGTTGGGGTCCCCTGAATTTCAAAATGGGCCCTGGGGACAAAGAGGGCTCCCCAGCATATCACAATGGGCCCTGGGGACAATGGGGGGTCCTGGGACGTCACAATGGGCCCTGGGGACAAGGAGGGATCCACAGGATGTCACAATGGGCCCTGGGGACAATGGGGGGTCCTGGGACGTCACAATGGGCCCTGGGGACAAGGGGGAGTCCCCAGGATGTCACAATGGGCCCTGGGGACAAAGAGGGGTCCCCTGAATGTCAAAATGGGCCCTGGGGACAAGGGGGTGCAGTGGATGTCACAATGGGCCCTGGGGACAATGCGGGGTGTCCAGGATGTGAGAATGAGTCCTGAAGACAAGGGGGGTCCCCATGGTGTCATAATGGGTCCCCAGTGACAAGGAGGGATCCCCATGGTGTCACAATAGGCCCTGGGGACAAAGTGGGGTCCAAGAATGTCACAATGGGCCCTGGGGACAAAAGGGGTTGCCATAGTGCCACAATGGGCCCTGGGGTCAAAGGGGGTCCCCATGGTGCTACAATGGGCCCTGGGGACAAAGGGGGGTCCTGGGATGTCACAATGGGCCCTGGGGACAAAGGGGGTGTCCCCATGGTGCCACAATGGGCCCTGGGAGGAAGGGGATGGCCAGGATGTCACAATGGGTCCTGGGGAAAATGGGGGGTGCCCAGGATGTCACAATGGACCCTGAGGACAAGCGGGGGTCTCCATGGTGTCACAATGGGCCCCAGTGGCAAAGGGGGTCCCCTGAATGTCACAATAGGTCCTGGGGACAATGGGGGGTCCTGGGACGTCACAATGGGCCCTGCGGACAAGGAGGGATCCCCAGGATGTCACAATGGGCCCTGGGGACAATGGGGGGTCCTGGGACGTCACAATGGGCCCTGGGGACAAGGGGGGGTCCCCAGGATGTCACAATGGGCCCTGGGGACAAAGAGGGGTCCCCTGAACGTCACAATGGGCCCTGGGGACAAGGGGGTGCCGAGGATGTCACAATGGGCCCTGGGGACAATGGGTGGTCCTGGGACATCACAATGGGCCCTGGGGACAAGGAGGGATCCCCAGGATGCCACAATGGGCCCTGGGGACAATGGGGGGTCCTGGGACGTCACAATGGGCCCTGGGGACAAGGGGGGGTCCCCAGGATATCACAATGGGCCCTGGGGACAAGGGCGTGCCAAGGATGTCACAATGGTCCCTGGGGACAATGGGGGGTCCTGGGATGTCACAATGGGCCCTGGGGACAAGGGGGGGTCCCCAGGATGTCACAATGGGCCTTGGGAACAAGGGGGTCCCCCAGATATCACAATGGGCCCCGGGGACAATGTAAGGTCCTGGGCTGTCACAATGGACCCTGAGGACAAGGGGGGACCCCAGGATGTCACAATGAAGTCTTGGGACAAAGGGGGTCCCCAGGATGTCACAGTGGGCCCTGGGGACAAAGGGGGTCCCCACGGTGTCAGAATGGGCCCTGGGGACAAGGGGGGTCCCCTGAATATCACAATGGGCCATAGGGACAAAGGGGGGTCCTGGGATGTCACAATGGGCCCTGGGGACAATGGGGGGTCCTGGGATGTCACAATGAGCCCTGGGGACAAGGGTGGTACCCACGGTGTCACAATGGGCCCTGGGCACAAGGGGGGGTCCCCATAGTGTCACAATGGACCCTGTGGACAAGGGGGTGCCGAGGATGTCACAATGGACCCTGGGGACAATGGGGGGTCCTGGGACCTCACAATGGGCCCTGAGGACAATGGTGGGTCCCCTGAAGGTCACAATGGGCCCTGGGGACAAAAGGGGTTGCCATAGTGCCACAATGGGCCCTGGGGTCAAAGGGGGTCCCCATGGTGCTACAATGGGCCCTGGGGACAAAGGGGGGTCCTGGGATGTCACAATGGGCCCTGGGGACAAAGGGGGTGTCCCCATGGTGCCACAATGGGCCCTGGGAGGAAGGGGATGGCCAGGATGTCACAATGGGTCCTGGGGAAAATGGGGGGTGCCCAGGATGTCACAATGGACCCTGAGGACAAGCGGGGGTCTCCATGGTGTCACAATGGGCCCCAGTGGCAAAGGGGGTCCCCTGAATGTCACAATAGGTCCTGGGGACAATGGGGGGTCCTGGGACGTCACAATGGGCCCTGCGGACAAGGAGGGATCCCCAGGATGTCACAATGGGCCCTGGGGACAATGGGGGGTCCTGGGACGTCACAATGGGCCCTGGGGACAAGGGGGGGTCCCCAGGATGTCACAATGGGCCCTGGGGACAAGGGGGGGTCCCCTGAATGTCACAATGGGCCCTGGGGACAAGGGGGTGCCGAGGATGTCACAATGGGCCCTGGGGACAATGGGGGGTCCTGGGACATCACAATGGGCCCTGGGGACAAGGAGGGATCCCCAGGATGCCACAATGGCCCTGGGGACAATGGGGGGTCCTGGGACGTCACAATGGGCCCTGGGGACAAGGGGGGGTCCCCAGGATGTCACAATGGTCCCTGGGGACAAGTGGGGTCCCCAGGATGTCACAATAGGTCCTGGGGACAATGTGGGGTCCTGGGATGTCACAAAGGGCCCCAGTGACAAAGGGGGTCCCCTGAATGTCACAATGGGCCCCGGGGACACTGGGGGGTCCTGGGACGTCACAATGGGCCCTGGGGACAAGGAGGGATTCCCAGGATGTCACAATGGGCCCTGGGGACAATGGCGGGTCGTGGGACGTCACAGTGGGCCCTGGGAACAAGGGGGGGTCCCCAGGATGTCACAATGGGCCCTGGGGACAAAGAGGGGTCCCCTGAATGTCACAATGGGCCTTGGGGACAAGGGGGTGCCGAGGATGTCACAATGGGCCCTGGGGAAAACGGGGGACCTGGGACGTCACGATGGGCCCTGGGGACAAGGAGGGATTCCCAGGATGTCACAATGGGACCTGGGGACAAGGGTGGTACCCACGGTGTCACAATGGTCACTGGGCACAAGGGGGGGTCCCTATAGTGTCACAATGGGTCCTGGGGACAAGTGGGGTCCTGGGATGTCACAATGGGCCCCAGTGACAAACGGGGGCCCCTGAATGTCACAACGGGCCCTGGGGACAATGGGGGGTCCTGGGACGTCACAATGGGCCCTGGGGACAAGGAGGGATCCCAAGGATGTCACAATGGGCCCTGGGGACAATGGCGGGTCCTGGGACGTCACAATGGGCCCTGGGGACAAGGGGGGGTCCCCAGGATGTCACAATGGGCCCTGGGGACAAAGAGGGGTCCCCTGAATTTCACAATGGGCCCTGGGCACAAGGGGGTGCCGAGGATGTCACAATGGGCCCTGGGGACAATGGGGGGTCCTGGGACCTCACAATGGGCCCTGAGGACAATGGTGGGTCCCCTGAATGTCACAATGGGCCCTGGGGACAAAGGGGGGTCCGCAGGATGTCACAATGGGTACTGGAGACAAAGGGGGGCGTCCCCATGGTGTCACAATGGGCCCAAGTGACAAGGAGGGTCACCACGGTGCCACGATGGGTCCTGGGGACAAGGGCGTCCCCCAGATGTCACAATGGGCCCTGGGGACAAAAGGGGTCCCCAGGATTTCACAATAGCACTGGGGACAAAGGGGGGTCATGGGATGTCACAATGGGCTCCAGTGACAAAGAGGGTCCTCATGGTGCCACAATGGGCCCTGGGGACAAAGGGGGTCCCCAGGATTTCACAATAGCACTGGGGATAAAGGGGGGTCATGGGATGTCACAATGGGCCCTGGGGACAAGGGAGATCCCCATGGTGTCACAATAAGCCCTGGGGACAAAGTGGGGTCCTGGGATGTCACAATGGGCCCCAGTGACAAACGGGGTCCCCATGGTGCCACAATGGGCCGTGGGGACAAATGGGGTCCCCAGGATGTCACAATGAACCCTGGGGACAAACGGTGGTCCTGGGACATTTCAATGGGCCCTGGGGACAAAGGGGGGACCCCAGGATGTCACAATGGGCCCTGGGGACAATGGGGGTCCTGGGACGTCACAATGGGCCCTGGAGACACAGAGGGGCCCTAGGACGTCACAATCAGCCCTGGGGACAAGGTGGGGTCCCCTGAGAGTCACAATGAGCCCTGGGAAGAGAGGGGGCTCCCACAGACATCACAATGGGCCCTGGGAACAATGGGAGGTCCTGGGACGTCACAATTGGCCCTGGAGACAAGGGCGGGTCTCCAGGATGTCACAATGGGCCCTGGGAACAAGGGGGGGTACCCATAGTGTCACAATGGGTCCTGGGGAAAATGGGGTCCCCAGGATGTCACAATGGGCCCTGGGGACAAAGGGGGTCCCCTGGATGTCACAATGGACTCTGGGGACAAAGGGGATCCCCACGGTATCAGAATGGGCCCTAGGGACAAAGGGGGGTCCTGAGATGTCACAATGAGCCCTGCAGACAAGGGTGGTACCCACGGTGTCACAATGGGCACTGGGCACAAGGGGGGGTCCCTATAGTGTCACAATGGGTCCTGGGGACAAGTGGGGTCCCCTGAAAGTCACAATGGGCCCTGGGGACAATGTGGGGTCCTGGGATGTCACAATGGGGCCCCGTGACAAACGGGGGCCCCTGAATGTCACAATGGGCCCTGGGGAAAATGGGGGGTCCTGGGATGTCACAGTGGGCCCTGGGGACAAGGAGGGATCCCCAGGATGTCACAATGGGCCCTGGGGACAAAGAGGCGTCCCCTGAATGTCACAATGGGCCCTGGGGACAAGGGGGTGCCGAGGATGCCACAATGGGCCCTGGGGACAAGGGAGATCCCCATGGTGTCACAATAAGCCCTGGGGACAAAGTGGGGTCCTGGGATGTCACAATGGGCCCTGGGGACAAGGGGGTCCAGAGGATGTCACAGTGGGCCCTGGGGACAATGGGGGCCCTGGGACGTCACAATGGGCCCTGGGGACAATGGGGGTCCCCACGGTGCCACGATGGGTCCTGGGGACAAGGGCGTCCCCCTAGATGTCACAATGGGCCCTGGGGACAATGGGGTTGCCCAGGATGTCACAATGGACCCTGGGGACAAAGGGGGGTGCGCAGGATGTCACAATGTGCACTGGGGACAAAGGGAGGGTCCCCATGGTGTCACAATGGGTCCCCAGTGACAAGGAGGGTTCCCCATGGTGTCGCAATAGGCCCTGGGGAGAAAGTGGGGTCCTAGAATGTCACAATGAGCCCTGGGGACAAAGGGGGGTCCTGGGATGTCACAAGGAGCCCTGCGGACAAGGGTGGTACCCACATTGTCACAATGGGCTCTGGGCACAAGGGGGGGTCCCCATAGTGTCACAATGGGTCCTGGGGACAAGTGGGGTCCCCAGGATGTCACAATGGGCCCTGGGGACAATGTGGGGTCCTGGGATTTCACAATGGGCCCTAGTGACAAAGGGGGTCCCCTGAATGTCACAATGGGCCCTGGGGACAATGGGGGGTCCTGGGACGTCACAATGGGCCCTGGGGACAAGGAGGGATCCCCAGGATGTCACAATGGGTACTGGAGACAAAGGGGGGGTCCCCATGGTGTCACAATGGGCCCAAGTGACAAGGAGGGTCCCCACGGTGCCACGATGGGTCCTGGGGACAAGGGCGTCCCCCAGATCTCACAATGGGCACTGGGGACAATGGGGTTACCCAGGATGTCACAATGCACCCTGGGGACAAAGGGGGGTGCACAGGATGTCACAATGGGCCGTGGGGACAATGGGAGTCCCCAAGGTGTCAGAACGAGCCCTGGGGACAAAGTGGAATCCTGGGATGTCACAATGGCCCCCAGTGACAAAGGGGTTCCCCATGGTGCCACAATGGGCCCTGGGGACAAAAGGGGTCCCCAGGATTTCACAATAGCACTGGGGATAAAGGGGGGTCATGGGATGTCACAATGGGCCCTGGGGACAAGGGAGATCCCCATGGTGTCACAATAAGCCCTGGGGACAAAGTGGGGTCCTGGGATGTCACAATGGGCCCCGGTGACAAAGGGGTTCCCCATGGTGCCACAATGGGCCGTGGGGACAAATGGGGTCCCCAGGATTTCACAATAGCACTGGGGATAAAGGGGGGACCCCAGGATGTCACAATGGGCCCTGGGGAAAAAGGGGGTCCCCTGGATGTCACAATGGGCCCTGGGGACAATGGGGGGTCCTGGGACGCAACAATGGGCCCTGGGGAAAAGGAGGGATCCCCAGGATGTCACAATGGGCCCTGGGGACAATGGGGGGTCCTGGGACATCACAATGGGCCCTGGGGACAAGGGGGGGTCCCCAGGATGTCACAATGGGCCCTGGGGACAAGGGGGGGTCCCCAGGATGTCACAATGGGCCCTGGGGACAAAGAGGGGTCCCCTGAATGTCACAATAGGCCCTGGGGACAAGGGGGTGCAGAGGATGTCACAATGGGCCCTGGGGACAATGGGGGGTCCTGGGACATCACAATGGGCCCTGGGGACAAGGAGGGATCCCCAGGATGTCACAACGGGCCCTGGGGACAAGGGGGGGTCCCCAGGATGTCACAATGGGCCCTGGGGACAACGGGGGGTCCTAAGACGTCACAATGGGCCCTGGGGCCAAGCAGGGATCCCCAGGATGTCACAATGGGCCCTGGGGACAAGGGGGGGTCCCCAGGATGTCACAATGGGCCCTGGGGACAACGGGGGGTCCTAAGACGTCAGAATGGGCCCTGGGGCCAAGCAGGGATCCCCAGGATGTCACAATGGGCCCTGGACACAATGGGGGGTCCTGGGACGTCACAATGGGCCCCGTTGACAAGGGGGCATCCCCAGGATGTCAAAATGCGCCCTGGGGCCCAGGGGGGTCCTGCGATGTCACAATGGGCCCTGGGGACAAAGGGGGTCCCCTGGATGTCACAATGGACTCTGGGGACAAAGGGGATCCCCACGGTATCAGAATGGGCCCTGGGGAAAAAGGGGTGTCCTGGGATGTCACAATGAGCCCTGCGGACAAGGGTGGTACCCACGGTGTCACAATGGGCCCTGGGCACAAGGGGGGGTCCCCATAGTGTCACAATGGGTCCTGGGGACAAGTGGGGTCCCCAGGATGTGACAATGTGTCCTGGGGACAATGTGGGGTCCTGGGATGTCACAATGGGCCCCAGTGACAAAGGGGCCCCCTGAATGTCACAATGGGTCCTGGGAACAATCGGGGGTCCTGGGACGTCACAATGGGCCCTGGGGAAAAGGAGGGATCCCCAGGATGTCACAATGGGCCCTGGGGACAATGGGGGGTCCTGGGACGTCACAATGGGCCCCAGTGACAAGGGGGGGTCCCCAGGATGTCACAGTGTGCCCTGGGTACAAAGAGGCGTCCCCGGAATGTCAAAATCGGCCCTGGGGACAAAGGGCGGTCCTCAGGATATCACAATGGGCCCTGGGGACAAAGGGTGGTCGCCAGGATATCACAATGGGCTCTGGTGACAATGGGGTCCCCAGGATGTCACAATGGGCCCTGGGGACAAGTTGGGGTCCCCTGAATTTCACAATGGGCCCTGGGGACAAAGAGGGCTCCCCAGCATATCACAATGGGCCCTGGGGACAATGGGGGGTCCTGGGACGTCACAATGGGCCCTGGGGACAAGGGGGGGTCCCCAGTATGTCACAATGGGCTCTGGGGACAAGGAGGGTCCCCAGCATGTCACAATGGGCCCTGGGGACAAAGGGGGGGTCCCCAGGATGTCACAATGTGCGCTGGGGACAAAGAGAGTCCCCAGCATGTCACAATGGGCCCTGGGGACAAAGGGGGTCCCCACGGTATCAGAATGGGTCCTGGGGACAAGTGGAGTCCCCTGAAAGTCACAATGGGCCCTGGGGACAAAGGCGGTGTCCCCATGGTGCCACAATGGGCCCTGGGAGCAAGGGGGTGTCCAGGATGTCACAATGGACCCTGGGGACAAAGGGGGGTGCGCAGGATGTCACAATGTGCACTGGGGACAAAGGGAGGGTCCCCATGGTGTCACAATGGGTCCCCAGTGACAAGGAGGGTTCCCCATGGTGTCGCAATAGGCCCTGGGGAGAAAGTGGGGTCCTAGAATGTCACAATGAGCCCTGGGGACAAAGGGGGGTCCTGGGATGTCACAAGGAGCCCTGCGGACAAGGGTGGTACCCACATTGTCACAATGGGCTCTGGGCACAAGGGGGGGTCCCCATAGTGTCACAATGGGTCCTGGGGACAAGTGGGGTCCCCAGGATGTCACAATGGGCCCTGGGGACAATGTGGGGTCCTGGGATTTCACAATGGGCCCTAGTGACAAAGGGGGTCCCCTGAATGTCACAATGGGCCCTGGGGACAATGGGGGGTCCTGGGACGTCACAATGGGCCCTGGGGACAAGGAGGGATCCCCAGGATGTCACAATGGGTACTGGAGACAAAGGGGGGGTCCCCATGGTGTCACAATGGGCCCAAGTGACAAGGAGGGTCCCCACGGTGCCACGATGGGTCCTGGGGACAAGGGCGTCCCCCAGATCTCACAGTGGGCACTGGGGACAATGGGGTTACCCAGGATGTCACAATGCACCCTGGGGACAAAGGGGGGTGCACAGGATGTCACAATGGGCCGTGGGGACAATGGGAGTCCCCAAGGTGTCAGAACGAGCCCTGGGGACAAAGTGGAATCCTGGGATGTCACAATGGCCCCCAGTGACAAAGGGGTTCCCCATGGTGCCACAATGGGCCCTGGGGACAAAAGGGGTCCCCAGGATTTCACAATAGCACTGGGGATAAAGGGGGGTCATGGGATGTCACAATGGGCCCTGGGGACAAGGGAGATCCCCATGGTGTCACAATAAGCCCTGGGGACAAAGTGGGGTCCTGGGATGTCACAATGGGCCCCGGTGACAAAGGGGTTCCCCATGGTGCCACAATGGGCCGTGGGGACAAATGGGGTCCCCAGGATTTCACAATAGCACTGGGGATAAAGGGGGGACCCCAGGATGTCACAATGGGCCCTGGGGAAAAAGGGGGTCCCCTGGATGTCACAATGGGCCCTGGGGACAATGGGGGGTCCTGGGACGCAACAATGGGCCCTGGGGAAAAGGAGGGATCCCCAGGATGTCACAATGGGCCCTGGGGACAATGGGGGGTCCTGGGACATCACAATGGGCCCTGGGGACAAGGGGGGGTCCCCAGGATGTCACAATGGGCCCTGGGGACAAGGGGGGGTCCCCAGGATGTCACAATGGGCCCTGGGGACAAAGAGGGGTCCCCTGAATGTCACAATAGGCCCTGGGGACAGGGGGTGCAGAGGATGTCACAATGGGCCCTGGGGACAATGGGGGGTCCTGGGACATCACAATGGGCCCTGGGGACAAGGAGGGATCCCCAGGATGTCACAACGGGCCCTGGGGACAAGGGGGGGTCCCCAGGATGTCACAATGGGCCCTGGGGACAACGGGGGGTCCTAAGACGTCACAATGGGCCCTGGGGCCAAGCAGGGATCCCCAGGATGTCACAATGGGCCCTGGGGACAAGGGGGGGTCCCCAGGATGTCACAATGGGCCCTGGGGACAACGGGGGGTCCTAAGACGTCACAATGGGCCCTGGGGCCAAGCAGGGATCCCCAGGATGTCACAATGGGCCCTGGACACAATGGGGGGTCCTGGGACGTCACAATGGGCCCCGTTGACAAGGGGGCATCCCCAGGATGTCAAAATGCGCCCTGGGGCCCAGGGGGGTCCTGCGATGTCACAATGGGCCCTGGGGACAAAGGGGGTCCCCTGGATGTCACAATGGACTCTGGGGACAAAGGGGATCCCCACGGTATCAGAATGGGCCCTGGGGAAAAAGGGGTGTCCTGGGATGTCACAATGAGCCCTGCAGACAAGGGTGGTACCCACGGTGTCACAATGGGCCCTGGGCACAAGGGGGGGTCCCCATAGTGTCACAATGGGTCCTGGGGACAAGTGGGGTCCCCAGGATGTGACAATGTGTCCTGGGGACAATGTGGGGTCCTGGGATGTCACAATGGGCCCCAGTGACAAAGGGGCCCCCTGAATGTCACAATGGGTCCTGGGAACAATCGGGGGTCCTGGGACGTCACAATGGGCCCTGGGGAAAAGGAGGGATCCCCAGGATGTCACAATGGGCCCTGGGGACAATGGGGGGTCCTGGGACGTCACAATGGGCCCCAGTGACAAGGGGGGGTCCCCAGGATGTCACAGTGTGCCCTGGGTACAAAGAGGCGTCCCCGGAATGTCAAAATCGGCCCTGGGGACAAAGGGCGGTCCTCAGGATATCACAATGGGCCCTGGGGACAAAGGGTGGTCGCCAGGATATCACAATGGGCTCTGGTGACAATGGGGTCCCCAGGATGTCACAATGGGCCCTGGGGACAAGTTGGGGTCCCCTGAATTTCACAATGGGCCCTGGGGACAAAGAGGGCTCCCCAGCATATCACAATGGGCCCTGGGGACAATGGGGGGTCCTGGGACGTCACAATGGGCCCTGGGGACAAGGGGGGGTCCCCAGGATGTCACAATGTGCGCTGGGGACAAAGAGAGTCCCCAGCATGTCACAATGGGCCCTGGGGACAAAGGGGGTCCCCACGGTATCAGAATAGGTCCTGGGGACAAGTGGAGTCCCCTGAAAGTCACAATGGGCCCTGGGGACAAAGGGGGGTCCTGGGATCTCACAATGGGCCCTGGGGACAAAGGCGGTGTCCCCATGGTGCCACAATGGGCCCTGGGAGCAAGGGGGTGGCCAGCATGTCACAATGGACCCTGAGGACAAGCGGGGGTCTCCATGGTGTCACAATGGGCCCCAGTGACAAAGGGGGTCCCCTGAATGTCACAAAAGGTCCTGGGGACAATGGGGGGTCCTGGGACGTCACAATGGGCCCTGGGGACAAGGGTGGTCGCCAGGATGTCACAATGTGCGCTGGGGACAAAGAGAGTCCCCAGCATGTCACAATGGGCCCTGGGGACAAAGGGGGTCCCCACGGTATCAGAATAGGTCCTGGGGACAAGTGGAGTCCCCTGAAAGTCACAATGGGCCCTGGGGACAAAGGGGGGTCCTGGGATCTCACAATGGGCCCTGGGGACAAAGGCGGTGTCCCCATGGTGCCACAATGGGCCCTGGGAGCAAGGGGGTGGCCAGCATGTCACAATGGACCCTGAGGACAAGCGGGGGTCTCCATGGTGTCACAATGGGCCCCAGTGACAAAGGGGGTCCCCTGAATGTCACAAAAGGTCCTGGGGACAATGGGGGGTCCTGGGACGCAACAATGGGCCCTGGGGAAAAGGAGGGATCCCCAGGATGTCACAATGGGCCCTGGGGACAATGGGGGGTCCTGGGACATCACAATGGGCCCTGGGGACAAGGGGGGGTCCCCAGGATGTCACAATGGGCCCTGGGGACAAGGGGGGGTCCCCAGGATGTCACAATGGGCCCTGGGGACAAAGAGGGGTCCCCTGAATGTCACAATAGGCCCTGGGGACAAGGGGGTGCAGAGGATGTCACAATGGGCCCTGGGGACAATGGGGGGTCCTGGGACATCACAATGGGCCCTGGGGACAAGGAGGGATCCCCAGGATGTCACAACGGGCCCTGGGGACAATTGGGGGTCCTGGGACGTCACAATGGGCCCTGGGGACAAGGGGGGGTCCCCAGGATGTCACAATGGGCCCTGGGGACAAGGGCGTGCCGAGGATGTCACAATGGGCCCTGGAGACAATGGGGGGTCCTGGGATGTCACAATGGGCCCTGGGGACAAGGGGGGGTCCCTAGGAATTCACAATGGGCCTTGGGAACAAGGGGGTCCCCCAGATATCACAATGGGCCCTGGGGACAATGTAAGGTCCTGGCCTGTCACAATGGACCCTGAGGACAAGGGGGGACCCCAGGATGTCACAATGAAGTCTTGGGACAAAGGGGGTCCCCAGGATGTCACAATGGGCCCTGGGGACAAAGGGGGTCCCCACGGTGTCAGAATGGGCCCTGGGGACAAGGGGGGTCCCCTGAATATCACAATGGGCCATGGGGACAATGGGGGGTCCTGGGATGTCACAATGAGCCCTGGGGACAAGGGTGGTACCCACGGTGTCACAATGGGCCCTGGGCAAAAGGGGGGGTCCCCATAGTGTCACAATGGACCCTGGGGACAAGGGGGTGCCGAGTATGTCACAATGGGCCCTGGGGACAATGGGGGGTCCTGGGACCTCACAATGGGCCCTGAGGACAATGGTGGGTCCCCTGAACGTCAAAATGGGCCCTGGGGACAAAGGGGGGTCCGCAGGATGTCACAATGGGCACTGGGGATAAAGGGGGGGTCCCCAAGGTGTCACAATGGGCCCAAGTGACAAGGAGGGTCCCCACGGTGCCACGATGGGTCCTGGGGACAAGGGCGTCCCCCAGATGTCACAATGGGCCCTGGGGACAATGGGGTTGCCCAGGATGTCACAATGGGCCCTGGGGACAATGGGAGTCCCCAAGGTGTCAGAACGAGCCCTGGGGACAAAGTGGAATCCTGGAATGTCACAATGGCCCCCAGTGACAAAGGGGTTCCCCATGGTGCCACAATGGGCCCTGGGGACAAAAGGGGTCCCCAGGATTTCACAATAGCACTGGGGATAAAGGGGGGTCATGGGATGTCACAATGGGCCCTGGGGACAAGGGAGATCCCCATGGTGTCACAATAAGCCCTGGGGACAAAGTGGGGTCCTGGGATGTCACAATGGGCCCCAGTGACAAACGGGGTCTCCATGGTGCCACAATGGGCCGTGGGGACAAACGGGGTCCCCAGGATGTCACAATGAACCCTGGGGACAAAGGGTGGTCCTGGGACATTTCAACGGGCCCTGGGGACAAGGGGGGGACCCCAGGATGTCACAATGGGCCCTGGGGACAAAGGGGGGTCCCCATGGTTTCACAATGGGCCCTGGGGACAAGGGGGTCTCCCAGATATCGCAATGGGCACTGGGGACAAAGTAAGTTCCTGGGCTGTCACAGTGGACCATGAGGACAAGGTGGGTCCCCCGGATGTCACAATGGGCCCTTGAAACCAGGGTGGGTCCTGGGATGTCACAATGGGCCCCAGTGACAAAGAGGGTCCTCATGGTGCCACAATGGGCCCTGGGGACAAAGGGGGTCCCCTGGATGTCACAATGGGCCCTGGGGACAATGGAGGGTCCTGGGACCTCACAATGGGCCCTGAGGACAATGGTGGGTCCCCTGAATGTCACAATGGGCCCTGGGGACAAAGGGGGGTCCGCAGGATGTCACAATGGGCACTGGGGACAAAGGGGGGCGTCCCCATGGTGTCACAATGGGCTCAAGTGACAAGGAGGGTCCCCACGGTGCCACGATGGGTCCTGGGGACAAGGGCGTCCCCCAGATGTCACAATGGGCCCTGGGGACAATGGGGTTGCCCAGGATGTCACAATGGGCCCTGGGGACAATGGGAGTCCCTAAGGTGTCAGAACGAGCCCTGGGGACAAAGTGGAATCCTGGAATGTCACAATGGCCCCCAGTGACAAAGGGGTTCCCCATGGTGTCATAATGGGCCCTGGGGACAAAAGGGGTCCCCAGGATTTCACAATAGCACTGGGGACAAAGGGGGGTCATGGGATGTCACAATGGGCTCCAGTGACAAAGAGGGTCTTCATGGTGCCACAATGGGCCCTGGGGACAAAGGGGGTCCCCTGGATGTCACAATGGGCTCTGGGGACAAGGAGGGTCCCCAGGATGTCACAATGGGCCCTGGGGACAAAGAGCGTCCCCAGCATGTCACAATGGGCCCTGGGGACAAAGGGGGTCCCCACGGTATCAGAATGGGCCCTGGGGACAAAGGGGGGTCCCCTGAATGTCACAATGGGCCCTGGGGACAATGGGGGGTCCTGGGACGTCACAATGGGCCCTGGGGACAAGGGGGGGTCCCTAGGATGTCACAATGGGCCCTGGGGACAAAGAGGGGTCCCCTGAATGTCACAATGGGCCCTGGGGACAAGGTAGTGCAGTGGATGTCACAATGGGCCCTGGGGACAATGGGGGGTGTCCAGGATGTGAGAATGAGTCCTGAGGACAAGGGGGGGTCCCCGTGGTGTCACAATGGGTCCCCAGTGACAAGGACGGGTCCCCATGGTGTCACAATAGGCCCTGGGGACAAAGTGGGGTCCAAGAATGTCACAATGGGCCCTGGGGACAAAAGGGGTTGCCATGGTGCCACAATGGGCCCTGGGGTCAAAGGGGGTCCCCATGGTGCTACAATGGGCCCTGGGGACAAAGGGGGGTCCTGGGATGTCACAATGGGCCCTGGGGACAAAGGGGGTGTCCCCATGGTGCCACAACAGGCCCTGGGAGCAAGGGGATGGCCAGGATGTCACAATGGGTCCTGGGGAAAATGGGGGGTGCCCAGGATGTCACAATGGACCCTGAGGACAAGCGGGGGTCTCCATGGTGTCACAATGGGCCCCAGTGACAAAGGCGATCCCCTGAATGTCACAATCGGTCCTGGGGACAATGGGGGGTCCTGGGACCTCACAATGGGCCCTGAGGACAATGGTGGGTCCCCTGAAGGTCACAATGGGCCCTGGGGACAAAGGGGGGTCCGCAGAATGTCACAATGGGCACTGGGGACAAAGGGGGGGTCCCCATAGTGTCACAATGGGCCCAAGTGACAAGGAGGGTCCCAACGGTGCCACGATGGGTCCTGGGGACAAGGGCGTCCCCCAGATGTCACAATGGGCCCTGGGGACAATGGGGTTGCCCAGGATGTCACAATGGGCCCTGGGGACAATGGGAGTCCCCAAGGTGTCAGAACGAGCCCTGGGGTCAAAGTGGAATCCTGGAATGTCACAATGGCCCCCAGTGACAAAGAGGTTGCCAATGGTGCCACAATGGGCCCTGGGGACAAAAGGGGTCCCCAGGATTTCACAATAGCACTGGGGACAAAGGGGGGTCATGGGATGTCACAATGGGCCCTGGGGACAAGGGAGATCCCCATGGTGTCACAATAAGCCCTGGGGACAAAGTGGGGTCCTGGGATGTCACAATGGGCTCTGGGGACAAGGAGGGTCCCCAGGATGTCACAATGGGCCCTGGGGACAAAGGGGGGTCCTGGGATGTCACAATGGGCTCCAGTGACAAAGAGGGTCCTCATGGTGCCACAATGGGCCCTGGGGACAAAGGGGGGCCCCTGGATGTCACAATGGGCTCTGGGGACAAGGAGGGTCCCCAGGATGTCACAATGGGCCCTGGGGACAAAGAGCGTCCCCAGCATGTCACAATGGGCCCTGGGGACAAAGGGGGTCCCCACGGTATCAGAATGGGCCCTGGGGACAAAGGGGGGTCCCCTGAATGTCACAATGGGCCCTGGGGACAATGGGGGGTCCTGGGACGTCACAATGGGCCCTGGGGACAAGGGGGGGTCCCTAGGATGTCACAATGGGCCCTGGGGACAAAGAGGGGTCCCCTGAATGTCACAATGGGACCTGGGGACAAGGTAGTGCAGTGGATGTCACAATGGGCCCTGGGGACAATGGGGGGAGTCCAGGATGTGAGAATGAGTCCTGAGGACAAGGGGGGTCCCCGTGGTGTCACAATGGGTCCCCAGTGACAAGGAGGGGTCCCCATGGTGTCACAATAGGCCCTGGGGACAAAGTGGGGTCCAAGAATGTCACAATGGGCCCTGGGGACAAAAGGGGTTGCCATGGTGCCACAATGGGCCCTGGGGTCAAAGGGGGTCCCCATGGTGCTACAATGGGCCCTGGGGACAAAGGGGGGTCCTGGGATGTCACAATGGGCCCTGGGGACAAAGGGGGTGCCCCCATGGTGCCACAACAGGCCCTGGGAGCAAGGGGATGGCCAGGATGTCACAATGGGTCCTGGGGAAAATGGGGGGTGCCCAGGATGTCACAATGGACCCTGAGGACAAGCGGGGGTCTCCATGGTGTCACAATGGGCCCCAGTGACAAAGGCGATCCCCTAAATGTCACAATCGGTCCTGGGGACAATGGGGGGTCCTGGGACCTCACAATGGGCCCTGAGGACAATGGTGGGTCCCCTGAAGGTCACAATGGGCCCTGGGGACAAAGGGGGGTCCGCAGAATGTCACAATGGGCACTGGGGACAAAGGGGGGGTCCCCATAGTGTCACAATGGGCCCAAGTGACAAGGAGGGTCCCAACGGTGCCACGATGGGTCCTGGGGACAAGGGCGTCCCCCAGATGTCACAATGGGCCCTGGGGACAATGGGGTTGCCCAGGATGTCACAATGGGCCCTGGGGACAATGGGAGTCCCCAAGGTGTCAGAAGGAGCCCTGGGGTCAAAGTGGAATCCTGGAATGTCACAATGGCCCCCAGTGACAAAGAGGTTGCCAATGGTGCCACAATGGGCCCTGGGGACAAAAGGGGTCCCCAGGATTTCACAATAGCACTGGGGACAAAGGGGGGTCATGGGATGTCACAATGGGCCCTGGGGACAAGGGAGATCCCCATGGTGTCACAATAAGCCCTGGGGACAAAGTGGGGTCCTGGGATGTCACAATGGGCTCTGGGGACAAGGAGGGTCCCCAGGATGTCACAATGGGCCCTGGGGACAAAGGGGGGTCCTGGGATGTCACAATGGGCTCCAGTGACAAAGAGGGTCCTCATGGTGCCACAATGGGCCCTGGGGACAAAGGGGGGCCCCTGGATGTCACAATGGGCTCTGGGGACAAGGAGGGTCCCCAGGATGTCACAATGGGCCCTGGGGACAAAGAGCGTCCCCAGCATGTCACAATGGGCCCTGGGGACAAAGGGGGTCCCCACGGTATCAGAATGGGCCCTGGGGACAAAGGGGGGTCCCCTGAATGTCACAATGGGCCCTGGGGACAATGGGGGGTCCTGGGACGTCACAATGGGCCCTGGGGACAAGGGGGGGTCCCCAGGATGTCACAATGGGCCATGGGGAAAAAGAGGGGTCCCCTGAATATCACAATGGGCCCTGGGGACAAGGGGGTGCAGAGGATGTCACAATGGGCCCTGGGGACAATGGGGGGTCCTGGGACATCACAATGGGCCCTGAGGACAAGGAAGGATCCCCAGGATGTCACAATGGGCCCTGGGGACAATGGGGGGTCCTGGGACGTCACAATGGGCCCTGGGGACAAGGGGGGGTCCCCAGGATGTCACAATGGGCCCTGCGGACAAGGGGGTGCTGAGGATGTCACAATGGGCCCTGGGGACAATGGCGGGTCCTGGGACGTCACAATGGGCCCTGGGGACAAGGGGGGGTCCCCAGGATCTCACAATGGGCCCTGGGGACAAAGAGGGGTCCCCTGAATGTCACAATGGGCCCTGGGGACAAGGGGGTGCAGAGGATGTCACAATGGGCCCTGGGGACAATGGGGGGTCCTGGGACATCACAATAGGCCCTGGGGACAAGGAGGGATCCCCAGGATGTCACAATGGGCCCTGGAGACAATGGGGGGTCCTGGGACGTCACAATGGGCCCTGGGGACAAGGGTGGGTCCCCAGGATGTCACCATGGGCCTTGGGGACAAGGGGGTCCCGAGGATGTCACAATGGGCCCTGGGGACAATGGGGGGTCCTGGGATGTCACAATGGGCCCTAGGGACAATGTGGGGTCCCCAGGATGTCACAATGAAGTCTTGGGACAAAGGGGGTCCCCAGGATGTCACAATGGGGCCTGGAAACCACGGGGGGTCCTGGGATGTCACAATGGGCCCCAGTGACAAAAGGGGTCCCTATGGTGCCACAATGGGCCCTGGGGACAAAGGGGGTCCCCTGGATGTCACAATGGACTCTGGGGACAAGGAGAGTCCCCAGGATGTCACAATGGGCCCTGGGGACAAAGGGGGTCCCCACGGTATCAGAATGGGCCCTGGGGACAAGGGGGTGTCCCCAGGATGTCACAATGGGCCCTGCGGACAAGGGTGGTACCCACGGTGTCACAATGGGCCCTGGGCACAAGGGGGGGTCCCCATAGTGTCACAATGGGTCCTGGGGACAAGTGGGGTCCCCAGGATGTCACAATGGGCCCTGGGGACAATGTGGGGTCCCCAGGATGTCACAATGGGCCCTGGGGACAAAAGGGGTTGCCATGGTGCCATAATGGGCCCTGGGGTCAAAGGGGGTCCCCATGGTGCTACAATGGGCCCTGGGGTCAAAGGGGGTCCCCATGGTGCCACAATGGGCCCTGGGGACAAACGGGGTCCCCTGGATGTCACAATGGGCTCTGGGGACAAGGAGGGTCCCCAGGATGTCACAATGGGCCCTGGGGACAAAGAGCGTCCCCAGCATGTCACAATGGGCCCTGGGGACAAAAGGGGTTGCCATGGTGCCACAATGGGCCCTGGGGTCAAAGGGGGTCCCCATGGTGCTACAATGGGCCCTGGGGACAAAGGGGGGTCCTGGGATGTCACAATGGGCCCTGGGGACAAAGGGGGTGTCCCCATGGTGCCACAACAGGCCCTGGGAGCAAGGGGATGGCCAGGATGTCACAATGGGTCCTGGGGAAAATGGGGGGTGCCCAGGATGTCACAATGGACCCTGAGGACAAGCGGGGGTCTCCATGGTGTCACAATGGGCCCCAGTGACAAAGGGGATCCCCTGAATGTCACAATCGGTCCTGGGGACAATGGGGGGTCCTGGGACCTCACAATGGGCCCTGAGGACAATGGTGGGTCCCCTGAAGGTCACAATGGGCCCTGGGGACAAAGGGGGGTCCGCAGAATGTCACAATGGGTACTGGGGACAAAGGGGGGGTCCCCATAGTGTCACAATGGGCCCAAGTGACAAGGAGGGTCCCCACGGTGCCACGATGGGTCCTGGGGACAAGGGCGACCCCCAGATGTCACAATGGGCCCTGGGGACAATGGGGTTGCCCAGGATGTCACAATGGGCCCTGGGGACAATGGGAGTCCCCAACGTGTCAGAACGAGCCCTGGGGTCAAAGTGGAATCCTGGAATGTCACAATGGCCCCCAGTGACAAAGAGGTTGCCAATGGTGCCACAATGGGCCCTGGGGACAAAAGGGGTCCCCAGGATTTCACAATAGCACTGGGGACAAAGGGGGGTCATGGGATGTCACAATGGGCCCTGGGGACAAGGGAGATCCCCATGGTGTCACAATAAGCCCTGGGGACAAAGTGGGGTCCTGGGATGTCACAATGGGCTCTGGGGACAAGGAGGGTCCCCAGGATGTCACAATGGGCCCTGGGGACAAAGGGGGGTCCTGGGATGTCACAATGGGCTCCAGTGACAAAGAGGGTCCTCATGGTGCCACAATGGGCCCTGGGGACAAAGGGGGTCCCCTGGATGTCACAATGGGCTCTGGGGACAAGGAGGGTCCCCAGCATGTCACAATGGGCCCTGGGGACAAAGGGGGTCCCCACGGTATCAGAATGGGCCCTGGGGACAAAGGGGGGTCCCCTGAATGTCACAATGGGCCCTGGGGACAATGGGGGGTCCTGGGACGTCACAATGGGCCCTGGGGACAAGGGGGGGTCCCCAGGATGTCACAATGGGCCATGGGGAAAAAGAGGGGTCCCCTGAATGTCACAATGGGCCCTGGGGACAAGGGGGTGCAGAGGATGTCACAATGGGCCCTGGGGACAATGGGGGGTCCTGGGACATCACAATGGGGCCTGAGGACAAGGAGGGATCCCCAGGATGTCACAATGGGCCCTGGGGACAATGGGGGGTCCTGGGACGTCACAATGGGCCCTGGGGACAAGGGGGGGTCCCCAGGATGTCACAATGGGCCCTGGGGACAAGGGGGTGTCGAGGATATCACAATGGGCCCTGGGGACAATGGGGGGTCCTGGGACGTCACAATGGGCCCTGGGGACAAGGGGGGGTCCCCAGGATCTCACAATGGGCCCTGGGGACAAAGAGGGGTCCCCTGAATGTCACAATGGGCCCTGGGGACAAGGGGGTGCAGAGGATGTCACAATGGGCCCTGGGGACAATGGGGGGTCCTGGGACATCACAATAGGCCCTGGGGACAAGGAGGGATCCCCAGGATGTCACAATGGGCCCTGGAGACAATGGGGGGTCCTGGGACGTCACAATGGGCCCTGGGGACAAGGGTGGGTCCCCAGGATGTCACAATGGGCCTTGGGGACAAGGGGGTCCCGAGGATGTCACAATGGGCCCTGGGGACAATGGGGGGTCCTGGGATGTCACAATGGGCCCTAGGGACAATGTGGGGTCCCCAGGATGTCACAATGAAGTCTTGGGACAAAGGGGGTCCCCAGGATGTCACAATGGGGCCTGGAAACCAGGGGGGGTCCTGGGATGTCACAATGGGTCCCAGTGACAAAAGGGGTCCCTATGGTGCCACAATGGGCCCTGGGGACAAAGGGGGTCCCCTGGATGTCACAATGGACTCTGGGGACACGGAGGGTCCCCAGGATGTCACAATGGGCCCTGGGGACAAAGGGGGTCCCCACGGTATCAGAATGGGCCCTGGGGACAAGGGGGTGTCCCCAGGATGTCACAATGGGCCCTGGGGACAGAGAGCGTCCCCAGCATGTCACAATGGGCCCTGGGGACAAAGGGGGTCCCCACGGTATCAGAATGGGCCCTGGGGACAAAGGGGGGTCCGCAGGATGTCACAATGGGCCCTGGGGACAAATGGGGTGTCCCCAGGATGTCACAGTGGGCCCTGGGGACAATGGCGGGTCCTGGGACGTCACAATGGGCCCTGGGGACAAGGGGGGGTCCCCTGGATGTCACAATGGGCCCTGGGGACAAGGGGGGATTCCCAGGATGTCACAATGGGCCCTGGGGACAAGGGGGTGTCCCCAGGATGTCACAATGGGCCCTGCGGACAAGGGTGGTACCCACGGTGTCACAATGGGCACTGGGCACAAGGGGGGGTCCCTATAGTATCACAATGGGTCCTGGGGACAAGTGGGGTCCCCTGAAAGTCACAATGGGCCCGGGGGACAATGTGGGGTCCTGGGATGTCACAATGGGCCCCAGTGACAAACGGGGGCCCCTGAATGTCACAATGGGCCCTGGGGACAAGGGGGTGCAGAGGATGTCACAATGGGCCCTGGGGACAATGGGGGGTCCTGGGACATCACAATAGGCCCTGGGGACAAGGAGGGATCCCCAGGATGTCACAATGGGCCCTGGAGACAATGGGGGGTCATGGGACGTCACAATGGGCCCTGGGGACAAGGGTGGGTCCCCAGGATGTCACAATGGGCCTTGGGGACAAGGTGGTCCCGAGGATGTCACAATGGGCCCTGGGGACAATGGGGGGTCCTGGGATGTCACAATGGGCCCTAGGGACAATGTGGGGTCCCCAGGATGTCACAATGAAGTCTTGGGACAAAGGGGGTCCCCAGGATGTCACAATGGGGCCTGGAAACCAGGGGGGGTCCTGGGATGTCACAATGGGCCCCAGTGACAAAAGGGGTCCCTATGGTGCCACAATGGGCCCTGGGGACAAAGGGGGTCCCCTGGATGTCACAATGGACTCTGGGGACAAGGAGGGTCCCCAGGATGTCACAATGGGCCCTGGGGACAAAGGGGGTCCCCACGGTATCAGAATGGGCCCTGGGGACAAGGGGGTGTCCCCAGGATGTCACAATGGGCCCTGCGGACAAGGGTGGTACCCACGGTGTCACAATGGGCCCTGGGCACAAGGGGGGGTCCCCATAGTGTCACAATGGGTCCTGGGGACAAGTGGGGTCCCCAGGATGTCACAATGGGCCCTGGGGACAATGTGGGGTCCCCTGAATGTCACAATGGGCCCTGGGGACAAGGGGGTGCCGAGGATGTCACAATGGGCCCTGGGGACAATGGGGGGTCCTTGGACCTCACAGTGGGCCCTGAGGACAATGGTGGGTCCCCTGAATGTCAAAATGGGCCCTGGGGACAAAGGGGGGTCCGCAGGATGTCACAATGGGCACTGGGGACAAAGGGGGTGTCCCCAGGATGTCACAGTGGGCCCTGGGGACAATGGCGGGTCCTGGGACGTCACAATGGGCCCTGGGGACAAGGGGGGGTCCCCTGGATGTCACAATGGGCCCTGGGGATAAGGAGGGATTCCCAGGATGTCACAATGGGCCCTGGGGACAAGGGGGGATTCCCAGGATGTCACAATGGGCAGTGGGGACAAGGGGGTGTCCCCAGGATGTCACAATGGGCCCTGCGGACAAGGGTGGTACCCACGGTGTCACAATGGGCACTGGGCACAAGGGGGGGTCCCTATAGTATCACAATGGGTCCTGGGGGCAAGTGGGGTCCCCTGAAAGTCACAATGGGTCCTGGGGACAATGTGGGGTCCTGGGATGTCACAATGGGCCCCCGTGACAAACGGGGGCCCCTGAATGTCACAATGGGCCCTGGGGACAAGGGGGTGCAGAGGATGTCACAATGGGCCCTGGGGACAATGGGGGGTCCTGGGATATCACAATAGGCCCTGGGGACAAGGAGGGATCCCCAGGATGTCACAATGGGCCCTGGAGACAATGGGGGGTCCTGGGACGTCACAATGGGCCCTGGGGACAAGGGTGGGTCCCCAGGATGTCACAATGGGCCTTGGGGACAAGGGGGTCCCGAGGATGTCACAATGGGCCCTGGAGGACAATGGGGGGTCCTGGGATGTCACAATGGGTCCTGGGGACAATGTGGGGTCCCCAGGATGTCACAATGGGTACTGGAGACAAAGAGGGGGTCCCCATGGTGTCACAATGGGCCCAAGTGACAAGGAGGGTCCCCACAGTGCCATGATGGGTCCTGGGGACAAGGGCGTTCCCCAGATGTCACAGTGGGCCCTGGGGACAAAAGGGGTCCCCAGGATTTCACAATAAGCCCTGGGGACAAAGTGGGGTCCTGGGATGTCACAATGGGCCCCAGTGACAAAGGTGGTCCCCTGAATGTTACAATGGGTCCTGAGGACAGTGGGGGGTCCTGGGACGTCACAATGGGCCCTGGGGACAAGGAGGGATCCCCAGGATGTCACAATGGGCCCTGGGGACAAGGGGGGGTCCCCAGGATGTCACAATGGGCCCTGGGGACAACGGGGGGTCCTAAGACGTCACAATGGGCCCTGGGGCCAAGCAGGGATCCCCAGGATGTCACAATGGGCCCTGGGGACAAGGGGGGGTCCCCAGGATGTCACAATGGGCCCTGGGGACAACGGGGGGTCCTAAGACGTCACAATGGGCCCTGGGGCCAAGCAGGGATCCCCAGGATGTCACAATGGGCCCTGGACACAATGGGGGGTCCTGGGACGTCACAATGGGCCCCGTTGACAAGGGGGCATCCCCAGGATGTCAAAATGCGCCCTGGGGCCCAGGGGGGTCCTGCGATGTCACAATGGGCCCTGGGGACAAAGGGGGTCCCCTGGATGTCACAATGGACTCTGGGGACAAAGGGGATCCCCACGGTATCAGAATGGGCCCTGGGGAAAAAGGGGGGTCCTGGGATGTCACAATGAGCCCTGCAGACAAGGGTGGTACCCACGGTGTCACAATGGGCACTGGGCACAAGGGGGGGTCCCCATAGTGTCACAATGGGTCCTGGGGACAAGTGGGGTCCCCAGGATGTGACAATGTGTCCTGGGGACAATGTGGGGTCCTGGGATGTCACAATGGGCCCCAGTGACAAAGGGGCCCCCTGAATGTCACAATGGGTCCTGGGAACAATCGGGGGTCCTGGGACGTCACAATGGGCCCTGGGGACAAGGAGGGATCCCCAGGATGTCACAATGGGCCCTGGGGACAATGGGGGGTCCTGGGACGTCACAATGGGCCCCAGTGACAAGGGGGGGTCCCCAGGATGTCACAGTGTGCCCTGGGTACAAAGAGGCGTCCCCGGAATGTCAAAATCGGCCCTGGGGACAAAGGGCGGTCCTCAGGATATCACAATGGGCCCTGGGGACAAAGGGTGGTCGCCAGGATATCACAATGGGCTCTGGTGACAATGGGGTCCCCAGGATGTCACAATGGGCCCTGGGAACAAGTTGGGGTCCCCTGAATTTCACAATGGGCCCTGGGGACAAAGAGGGCTCCCCAGCATATCACAATGGGCCCTGGGGACAATGGGGGGTCCTGGGACGTCACAATGGGCCCTGGGGACAAGGGGGGGTCCCCAGGATGTCACAATGGGCTCTGGGGACAAGGAGGGTCCCCAGCATGTCACAATGGGCCCTGGGGACAAAGGGGGGGTCCCCAGGATGTCACAATGTGCGCTGGGGACAAAGAGAGTCCCCAGCATGTCACAATGGGCCCTGGGGACACAGGGGGTCCCCACGGTATCAGAATAGGTCCTGGGGACAAGTGGAGTCCCCTGAAAGTCACAATGGGCCCTGGGGACAAAGGGGGGTCCTGGGACGTCACAATGGGCCCCAGTGACAAGGGGGGGTCCCCAGGATGTCACAGTGTGCCCTGGGTACAAAGAGGCGTCCCCGGAATGTCAAAATCGGCCCTGGGGACAAAGGGCGGTCCTCAGGATATCACAATGGGCCCTGGGGACAAAGGGTGGTCGCCAGGATATCACAATGGGCTCTGGTGACAATGGGGTCCCCAGGATGTCACAATGGGCCCTGGGGACAAGTTGGGGTCCCCTGAATTTCACAATGGGCCCTGGGGACAAAGAGGGCTCCCCAGCATATCACAATGGGCCCTGGGGACAAGGGGGGGTCCTGGGACGTCACAATGGGCCCTGGGGACAAGGGGGGGTCCCCAGGATGTCACAATGGGCTCTGGGGACAAGGAGGGTCCCCAGCATGTCACAATGGGCCCTGGGGACAAAGGGGGGGTCCCCAGGATGTCACAATGTGCGCTGGGGACAAAGAGAGTCCCCAGCATGTCACAATGGGCCCTGGGGACAAAGGGGGTCCCCACGGTATCAGAATATGTCCTGGGGACAAGTGGAGTCCCCTGAAAGTCACAATGGGCCCTGGGGACAAAGGGGGGTCCTGGGATGTCACAATGGGCCCTGGGGACAAAGGCGGTGTCCCCATGGTGCCACAATGGGCCCTGGGAGCAAGGGGGTGGCCAGGATGTCACAATGGACGATGAGGACAAGCGGGGGTCTCCATGGTGTCACAATGGGCCCCAGTGACAAAGGGGGTCCCCTGAATGTCACAATAGGTCCTGGGGACAATGGGGGGTCCTGGGACGCAACAATGGGCCCTGGGGAAAAGGAGGGATCCCCAGGATGTCACAATGGGCCCTGGGGACAATGGGGGGTCCTGGGACGTCACAATGGGCCCTGGGGACAAGGGGGGGTCCCCAGGATGTCACAATGGGCCCTGGGGACAAGGGGGGGTCCCCAGGATGTCACAATGGGCCCTGGGGACAAAGAGGGGTCCCCTGAATGTCACAATGGGCCCTGGGGACAAGGGGGTGCAGAGGATGTCACAATGGGCCCTGGGGACAATGGGGGGTCCTGGGACATCACAATGGGCCCTGGGGACAAGGAGGGATCCCCAGGATGTCACAATGGGCCCTGGGGACAATGGGGGGTCCTGGGACGTCACAATGGGCCCTGGGGACAAGGGGGGGTCCCCAGGATGTCACAATGGGCCTTGGGGACAAGGGCGTGCCGAGGATGTCACAATGGGCCCTGGAGACAATGGGGGGTCCTGGGATGTCACAATGGGCCCTGGGGACAAGGGGGGGTCCCCAGGAAGTCACAATGGGCCTTGGGAACAAGGGGGTCCCCCAGATATCACAATGGGCCCTGGGGACAATGTAAGGTCCTGGCCTGTCACAATGGACCCTGAGGACAAGGGGGGACCCCAGGATGTCACAATGAAGTCTTGGGACAAAGGGGGTCCCCAGGATGTCACAATGGGCCCTGGGGACAAAGGGGGTCCCCACGGTGTCAGAATGGGCCCTGGGGACAAGGGGGGTCCCCTGAATATCACAATGGGCCATGGGGACAATGGGGGGTCCTGGGATGTCACAATGAGCCCTGGGGACAAGGGTGGTACCCACGGTGTCACAATGGGCCCTGGGCAAAAGGGGGGGTCCCCATAGTGTCACAATGGACCCTGGGGACAAGGGGGTGCCGAGTATGTCACAATGGGCCCTGGGGACAATGGAGGGTCCTCGGACCTCACAATGGGCCCTGAGGACAATGGTGGGTCCCCTGAATGTCACAATGGGCCCTGGGGACAAACGGGGGTCCGCAGGATGTCACAATGGGCACTGGGGACAAAGGGGGGCGTCCCCATGGTGTCACAATGGGCTCAAGTGACAAGGAGGGTCCCCACGGTGCCACGATGGGTCCTGGGGACAAGGGCGTCCCCCAGATGTCACAATGGGCCCTGGGGACAATGGGGTTGCCCAGGATGTCACAATGGGCCCTGGGGACAATGGGAGTCCCCAAGGTGACAGAACGAGCCCTGGGGACAAAGTGGAATCCTGGAATGTCACAATGGCCCCCAGTGACAAAGGGGTTCCCCATGGTGTCATAATGGGCCCTGGGGACAAAAGGGGTCCCCAGGATTTCACAATAGCACTGGGGACAAAGGGGGGTCATGGGATGTCACAATGGGCTCCAGTGACAAAGAGGGTCCTCATGGTGCCACAATGGGCCCTGGGGACAAAGGGGGTCCCCTGGATGTCACAATGGGCTCTGGGGACAAGGAGGGTCCCCAGGATGTCACAATGGGCCCTGGGGACAAAGAGCGTCCCCAGCATGTCACAATGGGCCCTGGGGACAAAAGGGGTTGCCATGGTGCCACAATGGGCCCTGGGGTCAAAGGGGGTCCCCATGGTGCTACAATGGGCCCTGGGGACAAAGGGGGGTCCTGGGATGTCACAATGGGCCCTGGGGACAAAGGGGGTGTCCCCATGGTGCCACAACAGGCCCTGGGAGCAAGGGGATGGCCAGGATGTCACAATGGGTCCTGGGGAAAATGGGGGGTGCCCAGGATGTCACAATGGACCCTGAGGACAAGCGGGGGTCTCCATGGTGTCACAATGGGCCCCAGTGACAAAGGGGATCCCCTGAATGTCACAATCGGTCCTGGGGACAATGGGGGGTCCTGGGACCTCACAATGGGCCCTGAGGACAATGGTGGGTCCCCTGAAGGTCACAATGGGCCCTGGGGACAAAGGGGGGTCCGCAGAATGTCACAATGGGCACTGGGGATAAAGGGGGGGTCCCCATAGTGTCACAATGGGCCCAAGTGACAAGGAGGGTCCCCACGGTGCCACGATGGGTCCTGGGGACAAGGGCGACCCCCAGATGTCACAATGGGCCCTGGGGACAATGGGGTTGCCCAGGATGTCACAATGGGCCCTGGGGACAATGGGAGTCCCCAACGTGTCAGAACGAGCCCTGGGGTCAAAGTGGAATCCTGGAATGTCACAATGGCCCCCAGTGACAAAGAGGTTGCCAATGGTGCCACAATGGGCCCTGGGGACAAAAGGGGTCCCCAGGATTTCACAATAGCACTGGGGACAAAGGGGGGTCATGGGATGTCACAATGGGCCCTGGGGACAAGGGAGATCCCCATGGTGTCACAATAAGCCCTGGGGACAAAGTGGGGTCCTGGGATGTCACAATGGGCTCTGGGGACAAGGAGGGTCCCCAGGATGTCACAATGGGCCCTGGGGACAAAGGGGGGTCCTGGGATGTCACAATGGGCTCCAGTGACAAAGAGGGTCCTCATGGTGCCACAATGGGCCCTGGGGACAAAGGGGGTCCCCTGGATGTCACAATGGGCTCTGGGGACAAGGAGGGTCCCCAGCATGTCACAATGGGCCCTGGGGACAAAGAGCGTCCCCAGCATGTCACAATGGGCCCTGGGGACAAAGGGGGTCCCCACGGTATCAGAATGGGCCCTGGGGACAAAGGGGGGTCCCCTGAATGTCACAATGGGCCCTGGGGACAATGGGGGGTCCTGGGACGTCACAATGGGCCCTGGGGACAAAAGGGGGTCCCCAGGATGTCACAATGGGCCATGGGGAAAAAGAGGGGTCCCCTGAATGTCACAATGGGCCCTGGGGACAAGGGGGTGCAGAGGATGTCACAATGGGCCCTGGGGACAATGGGGGGTCCTGGGACATCACAATGGGGCCTGAGGACAAGGAGGGATCCCCAGGATGTCACAATGGGCCCTGGGGACAATGGGGGGTCCTGGGACGTCACAATGGGCCCTGGGGACAAGGGGGGTCCCCAGGATGTCACAATGGGCCTTGGGGACAAGGGGGTCCCGAGGATGTCACAATGGGCCCTGGGGACAATGGGGGGTCCTGGGATGTCACAATGGGCCCAAGGGACAATGTGGGGTCCCCAGGATGTCACAATGAAGTCTTGGGACAAAGGGGGTCCCCAGGATGTCACAATGGGGCCTGGAAACCAGGGGGGGTCCTGGGATGTCACAATGGGTCCCAGTGACAAAAGGGGTCCCTATGGTGCCACAATGGGCCCTGGGGACAAAGGGGGTCCCCTGGATGTCACAATGGACTCTGGGGACACGGAGGGTCCCCAGGATGTCACAATGGGCCCTGGGGACAAAGGGGGTCCCCACGGTATCAGAATGGGCCCTGGGGACAAGGGGGTGTCCCCAGGATGTCACAATGGGCCCTGGGGACAAAGAGCGTCCCCAGCATGTCACAATGGGCCCTGGGGACAAAGGGGGTCCCCACGGTATCAGAATGGGCCCTGGGGACAAAGGGGGGTCCGCAGGATGTCACAATGGGCCCTGGGGACAAATGGGGTGTCCCCAGGATGTCACAGTGGGCCCTGGGGACAATGGCGGGTCCTGGGACGTCACAATGGGCCCTGGGGACAAGGGGGGGTCCCCTGGATGTCACAATGGGCCCTGGGGACAAGGGGGGATTCCCAGGATGTCACAATGGGCCCTGGGGACAAGGGGGTGTCCCCAGGATGTCACAATGGGCCCTGCGGACAAGGGTGGTACCCACGGTGTCACAATGGGCACTGGGCACAAGGGGGGGTCCCTATAGTATCACAATGGGTCCTGGGGACAAGTGGGGTCCCCTGAAAGTCACAATGGGCCCTGGGGACAATGTGGGGTCCTGGGATGTCACAATGGGCCCCAGTGACAAACGGGGGCCCCTGAATGTCACAATGGGCCCTGGGGAAAAGGGGGTGCAGAGGATGTCACAATGGGCCCTGGGGACAATGGGGGGTCCTGGGACATCACAATAGGCCCTGGGGACAGGGAGGGATCCCCAGGATGTCACAATGGGCCCTGGAGACAATGGGGGGTCATGGGACGTCACAATGGGCCCTGGGGACAAGGGTGGGTCCCCAGGATGTCACAATGGGCCTTGGGGACAAGGTGGTCCCGAGGATGTCACAATGGGCCCTGGGGACAATGGGGGGTCCTGGGATGTCACAATGGGCCCTAGGGACAATGTGGGGTCCCCAGGATGTCACAATGAAGTCTTGGGACAAAGGGGGTCCCCAGGATGTCACAATGGGGCCTGGAAACCAGGGGGGGTCCTGGGATGTCACAATGGGCCCCAGTGACAAAAGGGGTCCCTATGGTGCCACAATGGGCCCTGGGGACAAAGGGGGTCCCCTGGATGTCACAATGGACTCTGGGGACAAGGAGGGTCCCCAGGATGTCACAATGGGCCCTGGGGACAAAGGGGGTCCCCACGGTATCAGAATGGGCCCTGGGGACAAGGGGGTGTCCCCAGGATGTAACAATGGGCCCTCCGGACAAGGGTGGTACCCACGGTGTCACAATGGGCCCTGGGCACAAGGGGGGGTCCCCATAGTGTCACAATGGGTCCTGGGGACAAGTGGGGTCCCCAGGATGTCACAATGGGCCCTGGGGACAATGTGGGGTCCCCTGAATGTCACAATGGGCCCTGGGGACAAGGGGGTGCCGAGGATGTCACAATGGGCCCTGGGGACAATGGGGGGTCCTTGGACCTCACAGTGGGCCCTGAGGACAATGGTGGGTCCCCTGAATGTCAAAATGGGCCCTGGGGACAAAGGGGGGTCCGCAGGATGTCACAATGGGCACTGGGGACAAAGGGGGTGTCCCCAGGATGTCACAGTGGGCCCTGGGGACAATGGCGGGTCCTGGGACGTCACAATGGGCCCTGGGGACAAGGGGGGGTCCCCTGGATGTCACAATGGGCCCTGGGGATAAGGAGGGATTCCCAGGATGTCACAATGGGCCCTGGGGACAAGGGGGGATTCCCAGGATGTCACAATGGGCCCTGGGGACAAGGGGGTGTCCCCAGGATGTCACAATGGGCCCTGCGGACAAGGGTGGTACCCACGGTGTCACAATGGGCACTGGGCACAAGGGGGGGTCCCTATAGTATCACAATAGGTCCTGGGGGCAAGTGGGGTCCCCTGAAAGTCACAATGGGTCCTGGGGACAATGTGGGGTCCTGGGATGTCACAATGGGCCCCCGTGACAAACGGGGGCCCCTGAATGTCACAATGGGCCCTGGGGACAAGGGGGTGCAGAGGATGTCACAATGGGCCCTGGGGACAATGGGGGGTCCTGGGACATCACAATAGGCCCTGGGGACAAGGAGGGATCCCCAGGATGTCACAATGGGCCCTGGAGACAATGGGGGGTCCTGGGACGTCACAATGGGCCCTGGGGACAAGGGTGGGTCCCCAGGATGTCACAATGGGCCTTGGGGACAAGGGGGTCCCGAGGATGTCACAATGGGCCCTGGAGGACAATGGGGGGTCCTGGGATGTCACAATGGGTCCTGGGGACAATGTGGGGTCCCCAGGATGTCACAATGGGTACTGGAGACAAAGAGGGGGTCCCCATGGTGTCACAATGGGTCCAAGTGACAAGGAGGGTCCCCACAGTGCCACGATGGGTCCTGGGGACAAGGGCGTTCCCCAGATGTCACAGTGGGCCCTGGGGACAAAAGGGGTCCCCAGGATTTCACAATAAGCCCTGGGGACAAAGTGGGGTCCTGGGATGTCACAATGGGCCCCAGTGACAAAGGTGGTCCCCTGAATGTTACAATGGGTCCTGAGGACAGTGGGGGGTCCTGGGACGTCACAATGGGCCCTGGGGACAAGGAGGGATCCCCAGGATGTCACAATGGGCCCTGGGGACAAGGGGGGGTCCCCAGGATGTCACAATGGGCCCTGGGGACAACGGGGGGTCCTAAGACGTCACAATGGGCCCTGGGGCCAAGCAGGGATCCCCAGGATGTCACAATGGGCCCTGGGGACAAGGGGGGGTCCCCAGGATGTCACAATGGGCCCTGGGGACAACGGGGGGTCCTAAGACGTCACAATGGGCCCTGGGGCCAAGCAGGGATCCCCAGGATGTCACAATGGGCCCTGGACACAATGGGGGGTCCTGGGACGTCACAATGGGCCCCGTTGACAAGGGGGCATCCCCAGGATGTCAAAATGCGCCCTGGGGCCCAGGGGGGTCCTGCGATGTCACAATGGGCCCTGGGGACAAAGGGGGTCCCCTGGATGTCACAATGGACTCTGGGGACAAAGGGGATCCCCACGGTATCAGAATGGGCCCTGGGGAAAAAGGGGGGTCCTGGGATGTCACAATGAGCCCTGCAGACAAGGGTGGTACCCACGGTGTCACAATGGGCACTGGGCACAAGGGGGGGTCCCCATAGTGTCACAATGGGTCCTGGGGACAAGTGGGGTCCCCAGGATGTGACAATGTGTCCTGGGGACAATGTGGGGTCCTGGGATGTCACAATGGGCCCCAGTGACAAAGGGGCCCCCTGAATGTCACAATGGGTCCTGGGAACAATCGGGGGTCCTGGGACGTCACAATGGGCCCTGGGGACAAGGAGGGATCCCCAGGATGTCACAATGGGCCCTGGGGACAATGGGGGGTCCTGGGACGTCACAATGGGCCCCAGTGACAAGGGGGGGTCCCCAGGATGTCACAGTGTGCCCTGGGTACAAAGAGGCGTCCCCGGAATGTCAAAATCGGCCCTGGGGACAAAGGGCGGTCCTCAGGATATCACAATGGGCCCTGGGGACAAAGGGTGGTCGCCAGGATATCACAATGGGCTCTGGTGACAATGGGGTCCCCAGGATGTCACAATGGGCCCTGGGGACAAGTTGGGGTCCCCTGAATTTCACAATGGGCCCTGGGGACAAAGAGGGCTCCCCAGCATATCACAATGGGCCCTGGGGACAATGGGGGGTCCTGGGACGTCACAATGGGCCCTGGGGACAAGGGGGGGTCCCCAGGATGTCACAATGGGCTCTGGGGACAAGGAGGGTCCCCAGCATGTCACAATGGGCCCTGGGGACAAAGGGGGGGTCCCCAGGATGTCACAATGTGCGCTGGGGACAAAGAGAGTCCCCAGCATGTCACAATGGGCCCTGGGGACAAAGGGGGTCCCCACGGTATCAGAATAGGTCCTGGGGACAAGTGGAGTCCCCTGAAAGTCACAATGGGCCCTGGGGACAAAGGGGGGTCCTGGGACGTCACAATGGGCCCCAGTGACAAGGGGGGGTCCCCAGGATGTCACAGTGTGCCCTGGGTACAAAGAGGCGTCCCCGGAATGTCAAAATTGGCCCTGGGGACAAAGGGCGGTCCTCAGGATATCACAATGGGCCCTGGGGACAAAGGGTGGTCGCCAGGATATCACAATGGGCTCTGGTGACAATGGGGTCCCCAGGATGTCACAATGGGCCCTGGGGACAAGTTGGGGTCCCCTGAATTTCACAATGGGCCCTGGGGACAAAGAGGGCTCCCCAGCATATCACAATGAGCCCTGGGGACAATGGGGGGTCCTGGGACGTCACAATGGGCCCTGGGGACAAGGGGGGGTCCCCAGGATGTCACAATGGGCTCTGGGGACAAGGAGGGTCCCCAGCATGTCACAATGGGCCCTGGGGACAAAGGGGGGGTCCCCAGGATGTCACAATGTGCGCTGGGGACAAAGAGAGTCCCCAGCATGTCACAATGGGCCCTGGGGACAAAGGGGGTCCCCACGGTATCAGAATAGGTCCTGGGGACAAGTGGAGTCCCCTGAAAGTCACAATGGGCCCTGGGGACAAAGGGGGGTCCTGGGATGTCACAATGGGCCCTGGGGACAAAGGCGGTGTCCCCATGGTGCCACAATGGGCCCTGGGAGCAAGGGGGTGGCCAGGATGTCACAATGGACGATGAGGACAAGCGGGGGTCTCCATGGTGTCACAATGGGCCCCAGTGACAAAGGGGGTCCCCTGAATGTCACAATAGGTCCTGGGGACAATGGGGGGTCCTGGGACGCAACAATGGGCCCTGGGGAAAAGGAGGGATCCCCAGGATGTCACAATGGGCCCTGGGGACAATGGGGGGTCCTGAGACGTCACAATGGGCCCTGGGGACAAGGGGGGGTCCCCAGGATGTCACAATGGGCCCTGGGGACAAGGGGGGGTCCCCAGGATGTCACAATGGGCCCTGGGGACAAAGAGGGGTCCCCTGAATGTCACAATGGGCCCTGGGGACAAGGGGGTGCAGAGGATGTCACAATGGGCCCTGGGGACAATGGGGGGTCCTGGGACATCACAATGGGCCCTGGGGACAAGGAGGGATCCCCAGGATGTCACAATGGGCCCTGGGGACAATGGGGGGTCCTGGGACGTCACAATGGGCCCTGGGGACAAGGGGGGGTCCCCAGGATGTCACAATGGGCCCTGGGGACAAGGGCGTGCCGAGGATGTCACAATGGGCCCTGGAGACAATGGGGGGTCCTGGGATGTCACAATGGGCCCTGGGGACAAGGGGGGGTCCCCAGGAAGTCACAATGGGCCTTGGGAACAAGGGGGTCCCCCAGATATCACAATGGGCCCTGGGGACAATGTAAGGTCCTGGCCTGTCACAATGGACCCTGAGGACAAGGGGGGACCCCAGGATGTCACAATGAAGTCTTGGGACAAAGGGGGTCCCCAGGATGTCACAATGGGCCCTGGGGACAAAGGGGGTCCCCACGGTGTCAGAATGGGCCCTGGGGACAAGGGGGGTCCCCTGAATATCACAATGGGCCATGGGGACAATGGGGGGTCCTGGGATGTCACAATGAGCCCTGGGGACAAGGGTGGTACCCACGGTGTCACAATGGGCCCTGGGCAAAAGGGGGGGTCCCCATAGTGTCACAATGGACCCTGGGGACAAGGGGGTGCCGAGTATGTCACAATGGGCCCTGGGGACAATGGCGGGTCCTGGGACCTCACAATGGGCCCTGGGGACAAGGGTGGGTCCCCAGGATGTCACAATGGGCCCTGGGGACAAAGAGGGGTCCCCTGAATGTCACAATGGGCCCTGGGCACAAGGGGGTGCCGAGGATGTCACAATGGGCCCTGGGGACAATGGAGGGTCCTGGGAACTCACAATGGGCCCTGAGGACAATGGTGGGTCCCCTGAATGTCACAATGGGCCCTGGGGACAAAGAGGGGTCCGCAGGATGTCACAATGGGTACTGGGGACAAAGGGGGGCGTCCCCATGGTGTCACAATGGGCTCAAGTGACAAGGAGGGTCCCCACGGTGCCACGATGGGTCCTGGGGACAAGGGCGTCCCCCAGATGTCACAATGGGCCCTGGGGACAATGGGGTTGCCCAGGATGTCACAATAGGCCCTGGGGACAATGGGAGTCCCCAAGGTGTCAGAACGAGCCCTGGGGCAAAGTGGAATCCTGGAATGTCACAATGGCCCCCAGTGACAAAGGGGTTCCCCATGGTGTCATAATGGGCCCTGGGGACTAAAGGGGTCCCCAGGATTTCACAATAGCACTGGGGACAAAGGGGGGTCCTGGGATGTCACAATGGGCTCCAGTGACAAAGAGGGTCCTCATGGTGCCACAATGGGCCCTGGGGACAAAGGGGGTCCCCTGGATGTCACAATGGGCTCTGGGGACAAGGAGGGTCCCCAGGATGTCACAATGGCCCCTGGGGACAAAGGGGGTCCCCACGGTATCAGAATGGGCCCTGGGGACAAAGGGGGGTCCCCTGAATGTCACAATGGGCCCTGGGGACAATGGGGGGTCCTGGGACGTCACAATGGGCCCTGGGGACAAGGGGGGGTCCCTAGGATGTCACAATGGGCCCTGGGGACAACGGGGGGTCCTAAGACGTCACAATGGGCCCTGGGGCCAAGCAGGGATCCCCAGGATGTCACAATGGGCCCTGGGGACAAGGGGGGGTCCCCAGGATGTCACAATGGGCCCTGGGGACAACGGGGGGTCCTAAGACGTCACAATGGGCCCTGGGGCCAAGCAGGGATCCCCAGGATGTCACAATGGGCCCTGGACACAATGGGGGGTCCTGGGACGTCACAATGGGCCCCGTTGACAAGGGGGCATCCCCAGGATGTCAAAATCCGCCCTGGGGCCCAGGGGGGTCCTGCGATGTCACAATGGGCCCTGGGGACAAAGGGGGTCCCCTGGATGTCACAATGGACTCTGGGGACAAAGGGGATCCCAACGGCATCAGAATGGGCCCTGGGGAAAAAGGGGGGTCCTGGGATGTCACAATGAGCCCTGCGGACAAGGGTGGTACCCACGGTGTCACAATGGGCACTGGGCACAAGGGGGGGTCCCCATAGTGTCACAATGGGTCCTGGGGACAAGTGGGGTCCCCAGGATGTGACAATGTGTCCTGGGGACAATGTGGGGTCCTGGGATGTCACAATGGGCCCCAGTGACAAAGGGGCCCCCTGAATGTCACAATGGGTCCTGGGAACAATCGGGGGTCCTGGGACGTCACAATGGGCCCTGGGGACAAGGAGGGATCCCCAGGATGTCACAATGGGCCCTGGGGACAATGGGGGGTCCTGGGACGTCACAATGGGCCCCAGTGACAAGGGGGGGTCCCCAGGATGTCACAGTGTGCCCTGGGTACAAAGAGGCATCCCCGGAATGTCAAAATCGGCCCTGGGGACAAAGGGCGGTCCTCAGGATATCACAATGGGCCCTGGGGACAAAGGGTGGTCGCCAGGATATCACAATGGGCTCTGGTGACAATGGGGTCCCCAGGATGTCACAATGGGCCCTGGGGACAAAGAGGGCTCCCCAGCATATCACAATGGGCCCTGGGGACAATGGGGGGTCCTGGGACTTCACAATGGGCCCTGGGGACAAGGGGGGGTCCCCAGGATGTCACAATGGGCTCTGGGGACAAGGAGGGTCCCCAGCATGTCACAATGGGCCCTGGGGACAAAGGGGGGGTCCCCAGGATGTCACAATGTGCGCTGGGGACAAAGAGAGTCCCCAGCATGTCACAATGGGCCCTGGGGACAAAGGGGGTCCCCACGGTATCAGAATATGTCCTGGGGACAAGTGGAGTCCCCTGAAAGTCACAATGGGCCCTGGGGACAAAGGGGGGTCCTGGGATGTCACAATGGGCCCTGGGGACAAAGGCGGTGTCCCCATGGTGCCACAATGGGCCCTGGGAGCAAGGGGGTGGCCAGGATGTCACAATGGACGATGAGGACAAGCGGGGGTCTCCATGGTGTCACAATGGGCCCCAGTGACAAAGGGGGTCCCCTGAATGTCACAATAGGTCCTGGGGACAATGGGGGGTCCTGGGACGCAACAATGGGCCCTGGGGAAAAGGAGGGATCCCCAGGATGTCACAATGGGCCCTGGGGACAATGGGGGGTCCTGAGACGTCACAATGGGCCCTGGGGACAAGGGGGGGTCCCCAGGATGTCACAATGGGCCCTGGGGACAAGGGGGGGGTCCCCAGGATGTCACAATGGGCCCTGGGGACAAAGAGGGGTCCCCTGAATGTCACAATGGGCCCTGGGGACAAGGGGGTGCAGAGGATGTCACAATGGGCCCTGGGGACAATGGGGGGTCCTGGGACATCACAATGGGCCCTGGGGACAAGGAGGGATCCCCAGGATGTCACAATGGGCCCTGGGGACAATGGGGGGTCCTGGGACGTCACAATGGGCCCTGGGGACAAGGGGGGGTCCCCAGGATGTCACAATGGGCCCTGGGGACAAGGGCGTGCCGAGGATGTCACAATGGGCCCTGGAGACAATGGGGGGTCCTGGGATGTCACAATGGGCCCTGGGGACAAGGGGGGGTCCCCAGGAAGTCACAATGGGCCTTGGGAACAAGGGGGTCCCCCAGATATCACAATGGACCCTGAGGACAAGGGGGGACCCCAGGATGTCACAATGAAGTCTTGGGACAAAGGGGGTCCCCAGGATGTCACAATGGGCCCTGGGGACAAAGGGGGTCCCCACGGTGTCAGAATGGGCCCTGGGGACAAGGGGGGTCCCCTGAATATCACAATGGGCCATGGGGACAATGGGGGGTCCTGGGATGTCACAATGAGCCCTGGGGACAAGGGTGGTACCCACGGTGTCACAATGGGCCCTGGGCAAAAGGGGGGGTCCCCATAGTGTCACAATGGACCCTGGGGACAAGGGGGTGCCGAGTATGTCACAATGGGCCCTGGGGACAATGGGGGGTCCTGGGACCTCACAATGGGCCCTGAGGACAATGGTGGGTCCCCTGAATGTCAAAATGGGCCCTGGGGACAAAGGGGGGTCCGCCGGATGTCACAATGGGCACTGGGGATAAAGGGGGGGTCCCCAAGGTGTCACAATGGGCCCAAGTGACAAGGAGGGTCCCCACGGTGCTACGATGGGTCCTGGGGACAAGGGCGTCCCCCAGATGTCACAATGGGCCCTGGGGACAATGGGGTTGCCCAGGATGTCACAACGGGCCCTGGGGACAATGGGAGTCCCCAAGGTGTCAGAACGAGCCCTGGGGACAAAGTGGAATCCTGGGATGTCACAATGACCCCCAGTGACAAAGGGGTTCCCCATGGTGCCACAATGGGCCCTGGGGACTAAAGGGGTCCCCAGGATTTCACAATAGCACTGGGGATAAAGGGGGGTCATGGGATGTCACAATGGGCCCTGGGGACAAGGGAGATCCCCATGGTGTCACAATAAGACCTGGGGACAAAGTGGGGTCCTGGGATGTCACAATGGGCCCCAGTGATAAACGGGGTCTCCATGGTGCCACAATGGGCCGTGGGGACAAATGGGGTCCCCAGGATGTCACAATGAACCCTGGGGACAAAGGGTGGTCCTGGGACATTTCAACGGGCCCTCGGGACCAGGGTGGGTCCTGGGATGTCACAATGGGCCCCGGTGACAAAGAGGGTCCTCATGGTGCCACAATGGGCCCTGGGGACAAAGGGGGTCCCCTGGATGTCACAATGGGCTCTGGGGACAAAGGGGGGTGTCGACGGTGTCAAAATGGGCCCTGGGGACAAAGGGCGTCCCCAGGATGTCACCATGGGCCCTGGGGACAATAGGGGGTCCTGGGATGTCACAATGAGCCCTGCGGACAAGGGGGGTACCCACGGTGTCACAATGGGCCCTGGACACAAGGGGGGGTCCGCATAGTGTCACAATGGGTCCTGGGGACAAGTGGGGTCCCCAGGATGTCACAATAGGTCCTGGGGACAATGTGGGGTCCCCTGAATGTCACAATGGGCCCTGGGGACAATGTGGGGTCCTGGGATGTCACAATGGGCCCCCGTGACAAACGGGGGCCCCTGAATGTCACAATGGGCCCTGGGGACAATGGGGGGTCCTGGGACGTCACAATGGGTCCTGGGGACAAGGAGGGATCCCCAGGATGTCACAATGGGCCCTGGGGACAATGGCGGGTCCTGGGACGTCACAATGGGCCCTGGGGACAAGGGTGGGTCCCCAAGATGTCACAATGGGCCCTGGGGACAAAGAGGGGTCCCCTGAATGTCACAATGGGCCCTGGGCACAAGGGGGTGCCGAGGATGTCACAATGGGCCCTGGGGACAATGGCGGGTCCTGGGACGTCACAATGGGCCCTGGGGACAAGGGTGGGTCCCCAAGATGTCACAATGGGCCCTGGGGACAAAGAGGGGTCCCCTGAATGTCACAATGGGCCCTGGGCACAAGGGGGTGCCGAGGATGTCACAATGGGCCCTGGGGACAATGGAGGGTCCTGGGACCTCACAATGGGCCCTGAGGACAATGGTGGGTCCCCTGAATGTCACAATGGGCCATGGGGACAAAGAGGGGTCCGCAGGATGTCACAATGCGTACTGGGGACAAAGGGGGGCGTCCCCATGGTGTCACAATGGGCTCAAGTGACAAGGAGGGTCCCCACGGTGCCACGATGGGTCCTGGGGACAAGGGCGTCCCCCAGATGTCACAATGGGCCCTGGGGACAATGGGGTTGCCCAGGATGTCATAATGGGCCCTGGGGACAATGGGAGTCCCCAAGGTGTCAGAACGAGCCCTGGGGACAAAGTGGAATCCTGGAATGTCACAATGGCCCCCAGTGACAAAGGGGTTCCCCATGGTGTCATAATGGGCCCTGGGGACTAAAGGGGTCCCCAGGATTTCACAATAGCACTGGGGACAAAGGGGGGTCCTGGGATGTCACAATGGGCTCCAGTGACAAAGAGGGTCCTCATGGTGCCACAATGGGCCCTGGGGACAAAGGGGGTCCCCTGGATGTCACAATGGGCTCTGGGGACAAGGAGGGTCCCCAGGATGTCACAATGGCCCCTGGGGACAAAGGGGGTCCCCACGGTATCAGAATGGGCCCTGGGGACAAAGGGGGGTCCCCTGAATGTCACAATGGGCCCTGGGGACAATGGGGGGTCCTGGGACGTCACAATGGGCCCTGGGGACAAGGGGGGGTCCCTAGGATGTCACAATGGGCCCTGGGGACAAAGAGGGGTCCCCTGAATGTCACAATGGGCCCTGGGGACAAGGTAGTGCAGTGGATGTCACAATGGGCCCTGGGGTCAATGGGGGGTGTCCAGGATGTGAGAATGAGTCCTGAGGACAAGGGGGGTCCCCATGGTGTCACAATAGGCCCTGGGGACAAAGTGGGGTCCAAGAATGTCACAATGGGCCCTGGGGACAAAAGGGGTTGCCATGGTGCCACAATGGGCCCTGGGGTCAAAGGGGGTCCCCATGGTGCTACAATGGGCCCTGGGGACAAAGGGGGGTCCTGGGATGTCACAATGGGCCCTGGGGACAAAGGGGGTGTCCCCATGGTGCCACAACAGGCCCTGGGAGCAAGGGGATGGCCAGGATGTCACAATGGGTCCTGGGGAAAATGGGGGGTGCCCAGGATGTCACAATGGACCCTGAGGACAAGCGGGGGTCTCCATGGTGTCACAATGGGCCCCAGTGACAAAGGCGATCCCCTGAATGTCACAATCGGTCCTGGGGACAATGGGGGGTCCTGGGACCTCACAATGGGCCCTGAGGACAATGGTGGGTCCCCTGAAGGTCACAATGGGCCCTGGGGACAAAGGGGGGTCCGCAGAATGTCACAATGGGCACTGGGGACAAAGGGGGGGTCCCCATAGTGTCACAATGGGCCCAAGTGACAAGGAGGGTCCCAACGGTGCCACGATGGGTCCTGGGGACAAGGGCGTCCCCCAGATGTCACAATGGGCCCTGGGGACAATGGGGTTGCCCAGGATGTCACAATGGGCCCTGGGGACAATGGGAGTCCCCAAGGTGTCAGAACGAGCCCTGGGGTCAAAGTGGAATCCTGGAATGTCACAATGGCCCCCAGTGACAAAGAGGTTGCCAATGGTGCCACAATGGGCCCTGGGGACAAAAGGGGTCCCCAGGATTTCACAATAGCACTGGGGACAAAGGGGGGTCATGGGATGTCACAATGGGCCCTGGGGACAAGGGAGATCCCCATGGTGTCACAATAAGCCCTGGGGACAAAGTGGGGTCCTGGGATGTCACAATGGGCTCTGGGGACAAGGAGGGTCCCCAGGATGTCACAATGGGCCCTGGGGACAAAGGGGGGTCCTGGGATGTCAGAATGGGCTCTGGGGACAAAGGGGGGTGTCGACGGTGTCAAAATGGGCCCTGGGGACAAAGGGCGTCCCCAGGATGTCACCATGGGCCCTGGGGACAATAGGGGGTCCTGGGATGTCACAATGAGCCCTGCGGACAAGGGGGGTACCCACGGTGTCACAATGGGCCCTGGACACAAGGGGGGGTCCGCATAGTGTCACAATGGGTCCTGGGGACAAGTGGGGTCCCCAGGATGTCACAATAGGTCCTGGGGACAATGTGGGGTCCCCTGAATGTCACAATGGGCCCTGGGGACAATGTGGGGTCCTGGGATGTCACAATGGGCCCCCGTGACAAACGGGGGCCCCTGAATGTCACAATGGGCCCTGGGGACAATGGGGGGTCCTGGGACGTCACAATGGGTCCTGGGGACAAGGAGGGATCCCCAGGATGTCACAATGGGCCCTGGGGACAATGGCGGGTCCTGGGACGTCACAATGGGCCCTGGGGACAAGGGTGGGTCCCCAAGATGTCACAATGGGCCCTGGGGACAAAGAGGGGTCCCCTGAATGTCACAATGGGCCCTGGGCACAAGGGGGTGCCGAGGATGTCACAATGGGCCCTGGGGACAATGGAGGGTCCTGGGACCTCACAATGGGCCCTGAGGACAATGGTGGGTCCCCTGAATGTCACAATGGGCCATGGGGACAAAGAGGGGTCCGCAGGATGTCACAATGCGTACTGGGGACAAAGGGGGGCGTCCCCATGGTGTCACAATGGGCTCAAGTGACAAGGAGGGTCCCCACGGTGCCACGATGGGTCCTGGGGACAAGGGCGTCCCCCAGATGTCACAATGGGCCCTGGGGACAATGGGGTTGCCCAGGATGTCACAATGGGCCCTGGGGACAATGGGAGTCCCCAAGGTGTCAGAACGAGCCCTGGGGACAAAGTGGAATCCTGGAATGTCACAATGGCCCCCAGTGACAAAGGGGTTCCCCATGGTGTCATAATGGGCCCTGGGGACTAAAGGGGTCCCCAGGATTTCACAATAGCACTGGGGACAAAGGGGGGTCCTGGGATGTCACAATGGGCTCCAGTGACAAAGAGGGTCCTCATGGTGCCACAATGGGCCCTGGGGACAAAGGGGGTCCCCTGGATGTCACAATGGGCTCTGGGGACAAGGAGGGTCCCCAGGATGTCACAATGGCCCCTGGGGACAAAGGGGGTCCCCACGGTATCAGAATGGGCCCTGGGGACAAAGGGGGGTCCCCTGAATGTCACAATGGGCCCTGGGGACAATGGGGGGTCCTGGGACGTCACAATGGGCCCTGGGGACAAGGGGGGGTCCCTAGGATGTCACAATGGGCCCTGGGGACAAAGAGGGGTCCCCTGAATGTCACAATGGGCCCTGGGGACAAGGTAGTGCAGTGGATGTCACAATGGGCCCTGGGGTCAATGGGGGGTGTCCAGGATGTGAGAATGAGTCCTGAGGACAAGGGGGGGTCCCCATGGTGTCACAATAGGCCCTGGGGACAAAGTGGGGTCCAAGAATGTCACAATGGGCCCTGGGGACAAAAGGGGTTGCCATGGTGCCACAATGGGCCCTGGGGTCAAAGGGGGTCCCCATGGTGCTACAATGGGCCCTGGGGACAAAGGGGGGTCCTGGGATGTCACAATGGGCCCTGGGGACAAAGGGGGTGTCCCCATGGTGCCACAACAGGCCCTGGGAGCAAGGGGATGGCCAGGATGTCACAATGGGTCCTGGGGAAAATGGGGGGTGCCCAGGATGTCACAATGGACCCTGAGGACAAGCGGGGGTCTCCATGGTGTCACAATGGGCCCCAGTGACAAAGGCGATCCCCTGAATGTCACAATCGGTCCTGGGGACAATGGGGGGTCCTGGGACCTCACAATGGGCCCTGAGGACAATGGTGGGTCCCCTGAAGGTCACAATGGGCCCTGGGGACAAAGGGGGGTCCGCAGAATGTCACAATGGGCACTGGGGACAAAGGGGGGGTCCCCATAGTGTCACAATGGGCCCAAGTGACAAGGAGGGTCCCCACGGTGCCACGATGGGTCCTGGGGACAAGGGCGTCCCCCAGATGTCACAATGGGCCCTGGGGACAATGGGGTTGCCCAGGATGTCACAATGGGCCCTGGGGACAATGGGAGTCCCCAAGGTGTCAGAACGAGCCCTGGGGTCAAAGTGGAATCCTGGAATGTCACAATGGCCCCCAGTGACAAAGAGGTTGCCAATGGTGCCACAATGGGCCCTGGGGACAAAAGGGGTCCCCAGGATTTCACAATAGCACTGGGGACAAAGGGGGGTCATGGGATGTCACAATGGGCCCTGGGGACAAGGGAGATCCCCATGGTGTCACAATAAGCCCTGGGGACAAAGTGGGGTCCTGGGATGTCACAATGGGCTCTGGGGACAAGGAGGGTCCCCAGGATGTCACAATGGGCCCTGGGGACAAAGGGGGGTCCTGGGATGTCACAATGGGCTCCAGTGACAAAGAGGGTCCTCATGGTGCCACAATGGGCCCTGGGGACAAAGGGGGTCCCCTGGATGTCACAATGGGCTCTGGGGACAAGGAGGGTCCCCAGGATGTCACAATGGGCCCTGGGGACAAAGAGCGTCCCCAGCATGTCACAATGGGCCCTGGGGACAAAGGGGGTCCCCACGGTATCAGAATGGGCCCTGGGGACAAAGGGGGGTCCCCTGAATGTCACAATGGGCCCTGGGGACAATGGGGGGTCCTGGGACGTCACAATGGGCCCTGGGGACAAGGGGGGGTCCCCAGGATGTCACAATGGGCCATGGGGAAAAAGAGGGGTCCCCTGAATGTCACAATGGGCCCTGGGGACAAGGGGGTGCAGAGGATGTCACAATGGGCCCTGGGGACAATGGGGGGTCCTGGGACATCACAATGGGCCCTGAGGACAAGGAGGGATCCCCAGGATGTCACAATGGGCCCTGGGGACAAAGAGGGGTCCCCTGAATGTCACAATGGGCCCTGGGGACAAGGGGGTGCAGAGGATGTCACAATGGGCCCTGGGGACAATGGGGGGTCCTGGGACATCACAATGGGCCCTGAGGACAAGGAGGGATCCCCAGGATGTCACAATGGGCCCTGGGGACAATGGGGGGTCCTGGGACGTCACAATGGGCCCTGGGGACAAGGGTGGGTCCCCAGGATGTCACAATGGGCCTTGGGGACAAGGGGGTCCCGAGGATGTCACAATGGGCCCTGGGGACAATGGGGGGTCCTGGGATGTCACAATGGGCCCTGGGGACAATGTGGGGTCCCCAGGATGTCACAATGAAGTCTTGGGACAAAGGGGGTCCCCAGGATGTCACAATGGGGCCTGGAAACCAGGGGGGGTCCTGGGATGTCACAATGGGCCCCAGTGACAAAAGGGGTCCCTATGGTGCCACAATGGGCCCTGGGGACAAAGGGGGTCCCCAGGATATCACAATGGGCCCTGGGGACAAAGGGGGTCCCCACGGTATCAGAATGGGCCCTGGGGACAAGGGGGTGACCCCAGGATGTCACAATGGGCCCTGCGGACAAGGGTGGTACCCACGGTGTCACAATGGGCCCTGGGCACAAGGGGGGGTCCCCATAGTGTCACAATGGGTCCTGGGGACAAGTGGGGTCCCCAGGATGTCACAATGGGTCCTGGGGACAAGTGGGGTCCCCTGAAAGTCACAATGGGCCCTGGGGACAATGTGGGGTCCTGGGATGTCACAATGGGCCCCAGTGACAAACGGGGGCCCCTGAATGTCACAATGGGCCATGGGGACAAGGGGGTGCAGAGGATGTCACAATGGGCCCTGGGGACAATGGGGGGTCCTGGGACATCACAATAGGCCCTGGGGACAAGGAGGGATCCCCAGGATGTCACAATGGGCCCTGGAGACAATGGGGGGTCCTGGGACGTCACTATGGGCCCTGGGGACAAGGGTGGGTCCCCAGGATGTCACAATGGGCCTTGGGGACAAGGGGGTCCCGAGGATGTCACAATGGGCCCTGGGGACAATGGGGGGTCCTGGGATGTCACAATGGGCCCTGGGGACAATGTGGGGTCCCCAGGATGTCACAATGAAGTCTTGGGACAAATGGGGTCCCCAGGATGTCACAATGGGGCCTGGAAACCAGGGGGGGTCCTGGGATGTCACAATGGGCCCCAGTGACAAAATGGGTCCCTATGGTGCCACAATGGGCCCTGGGGACAAGGGGGGTCCCCAGGATGTCACAATGGGCCCTGGGGACAAGGGGGTGTCCCCAGGATGTCACAATGGGCCCTGCGGACAAGGGTGGTACCCACGGTGTCACAATGGGCACTGGGCACAAGGGGGGGTCCCTATAGTATCACAATGGGTCCTGGGGACAAGTGGGGTCCCCTGAAAGTCACAATGGGTCCTGGGGACAATGGGGTGTCCTGGGACCTCACAGTGGGCCCTGAGGACAATGGTGGGTCCCCTCAATGTCAAAATGGGCCCTGGGGACAAAGGGGGGTCCGCAGGATGTCACAATGGGCACTGGGGATAAAGGGGGTGTCCCCAGGATGTCACAGTGGGCCCTGGGGACAATGGCGGGTCCTGGGACGTAACAATGGGCCCTGGGGACAAGGGGGGGTCCCCTGGATGTCACAATGGGCCCTGGGGATAAGGAGGGATTCCCAGGATGTCACAATGGGCCCTGGGGACAAGGGGGGATTCCCAGGATGTCACAATGGGCCCTGGGGACAAGGGGGTGTCCCCAGGATGTCACAATGGGCCCTGCGGACAAGGGTGGTACCCACGGTGTCACAATGGGCACTGGGCACAAGGGGGGGTCCCTATAGTATCACAATGGGTCCTGGGGACAAGTGGGGTCCCCTGAAAGTCACAATGGGCTCTGGGGACAATGGGGGGTCCTGGGACCTCACAGTGGGCCCTGAGGACAATGGTGGGTCCCCTGAATGTCAAAATGGGCCCTGGGGACAAAGGGGGGTCCGCAGGATGTCACAATGGGCACTGGGGACAAAGGGGGTGTCCCCAGGATGTCACAGTGGGCCCTGGGGACAATGGCGGGTCCTGGGACGTCACAATGGGCCCTGGGGACAAGGGGGGGTCCCCTGGATGTCACAATGGGCCCTGGGGATAAGGAGGGATTCCCAGGATGTCACAATGGGCCCTGGGGACAAGGGGGGATTCCCAGGATGTCACAATGGGCCCTGGGGACAAGGGGGTGTCCCCAGGATGTCACAATGGGCCCTGCGGACAAGGGTGGTACCCACGGTGTCACAATGGGCACTGGGCACAAGAGGGGGTCCCTATAGTATCACAATGGGTCCTGGGGACAAGTGGGGTCCCCTGAAAGTCACAATGGGCCCTGGGGACAATGTGGGGTCCTGGGATGTCACAATGGGCCCCAGTGACAAACGGGGGCCCCTGAATGTCACAATGGGCCCTGGGGACAATGGGGGGTCCTGGGACGTCACAATGGGCCCTGGGGACAAGGAGGGATCCCCAGGATGTCACAATGGGCCCTGGGGACAAAGAGGCGTCCCCTGAATGTCACAATGGGCCCTGGGGACAAGGGGGTGCCGAGGATGTCACAATGGGCCCTGGGGACAAGGGAGATCCCCATGGTGTCACAATAAGCCCTGGGGACAAAGTGGGGTCCTGGGATGTCACAATGGGCCCTGGGGACACAGGTGGTCCCCAGGATGTCACAATGGGCCCTGGGGACAAAGTGGGGTCCTAAGATGTCACAATGGGCACTGGGGACAAAGGGGGTCCCCATGGTGTCACAATGGGCCTTGAGGACAATGGGGTCTCCCCAGGATGTCACAATGGGCCTTGGGGACAAAGGGGTGTCCCCTGAATGTGCATAATGGGCCCTGGGGATAAAGAGTGGTCGCCAGGATGTCTCAGTGGGCCCTGGGGACAATGGGGTGTCCTGGGATGTCACAATGGGCCCCAGTGACAAATGGGGTCTCCACGGTGTCACAATGGGCCCTGGGGATAAAGGGGGTTCTCCAGGATGTCACAATGGGCCCAAGTGATGAGTCCCCACAGTGCCACTATGGGCCCTGGAGACAAGGGGGTCCCACGGATGTCACAATGGGCCCTGGGGACAAGGGGGGTCCCCAGGATGTCACGATGGGGCCTGGGGACAACGAGGGGTCCTGGGACGTCACAATGAGCCCTGGGGAAAAAGGGTGGTCCCCATGATGTCACAATGGGCACTGGAGACAGTGGGGGGTCCTGGGATGTCACAATGGGCCCTGGGGACAAAGTAAGGTCCTCGGCTGTCACAATGAGCCCTGAGGACAAGGGGGGTTCCCAGAATTTCACAATGAGCACTGGGGACAAAGTGGGGTCCTGGGATGTCAAAATGGGCCCTGGGGACAAAGGGGGTCCCTTAATTGTCACAATGGGCCCTGGGGACAAGGGGGGTCCCTTAATTGTCACAATGGGCCCTGGGGACAAAGTGGGGTCCTGGAATGTCACAATGGGCCCAGAGGACAAAGGGGGTCCCCATGGTGCCACAGTGGGCCCTGGGGACAAAGGGGGTCCTGAGACGTCACAATGGGCCCTGGGGAAAAGGCGGGGTCCCCACGGTGTCACAATGGGCCCTGGGGACAATGGGGGGTCCTGGGATGTCACAATGGGCCCCAGTGACAAAGGGGGTCCCCATGGTGCGACAACGAGCTCTGGGGATAAAGGGGGTCTCCAGGATGTCACAATGGGCCCTGGGGACAAAGGAAGTCCCCAGAATGCCACAATGGGTCCTGGAAAGAAGTGGGGTCCCCACCGTGTCACAATGGGCCTTGGGGACAAAGGGGGGTCCCCAGGATGTCACAATGGGCCCCGGGGACAAAGGGGTCCCCAGGATGTCACAATGGGTACTGGGGACAAAGGCGGGGTCCCCATGGTGTCACAATGGACCCAAGTGACAGGACGAGTCCCCACGGTACCACTATGGGCCCTGGAGACCAGGGGGTTCCCCGGATTTCACAATGGGCCCTGGGGACTAGGGGGGGGGGGTTCCCTCGGTGCCACGATGGGCCCTGGGGACAAGGGGGTCCCCAGGATGTCACAATGGGCCCTGAGGACAAATTGGGGTTCTGGGATGTCACAATGGGCCCTGGGGACAAAGGGGGTGTCCATGGTGCCACAATGGGCCCTGGGGACAAAGAGGGGTCCCCAGAATGTCACAATGGGCCCTGGGGACATTTGGGGTCCTCAGAATGTCACAATGGGCCCTGGGAACAATAGGGGGTCATGGGACGTCACAATGGGCCCTGGAGTAAAGGGGGGTCCCCAGGATGTCACAATAGTCCCTGGGGACAAAGAGGAGTCCCCTGAATGTCATAATGGGCCCTGAGGACAAGGAGGGTCTCCACGGTGTCACAATGGGCCCTGGGGACAATGGGGGGTCCTGGGATGTCACAATAGGCCCTGGGGACAAAGGGGGTCCCCATGATTTCACAATGGGCCCAGGGGACAATGGGGCATCCTGGGACGTCACAATGGGCCCTGGGGACAAAGGGGGTCCCCATGGTGTCACAACGGCCCTGGGGATAAAGGGGGACCCCAGGATGTGTATAATGGGGCCTGGGGACAATGGGGGGTCCTGGGATGTCACAATGGGCTCTGGGGACAATAGGGGGTCCTGGGACGTCACAATGGGCCCTGGAGAAAAGGGGGGGTCCTGGCATGTCACAATAGGCCCTGGGGACAAAGGGGGTCTTCAGGATGTCACAATGGGCCCGGGGGACAAAGGGGGTCCCCAGGATGTCACAATAGGCCCTGGGGAAAAAGAGGGCTCCCCAGGATATCACAATGGGCCCTGGGGACAAAGAGGGGTCCACAGGATGTGCACAATGGGCCCTGGGGACAAAGGGGGCTCCCCAGGATATCACAATGGGATCTGGTGACATAGGGGTCCCCAAGATGTCACAACGGGTCCTGGGGACAAGGGGGGTCCCAAGGATGTCACAATGGGCACTGGAGACAAAGGGGGGGTCCCCACGGTGCCACGATGGGCCCTGGGGACAAGGGGGTCCCCAGGATGTAACAATGTGCCCTTGGGACAATGGGGGCTCCTGCGATGTCACAATGGGCCCTGGGGACAAAGGGAGGCCCCAGGATGTCACAATGGACCCTGGGGACAAAAGGGGTCCCCGGGATGTCACAATGGGCCCAGGGGACAACGAAGCATCCTGGGACGCCACAATGGGCCCGGGGAAAAAGGGGGGTCCCCAGGTTGTTCACAATGGGCCCTGGGGACAATGGGGGTCCTGGGATGTCACAATGAACCCTAGGGACAAAGGGGGTCCCCAGGATGTCACAATGGGCCCTGGGGATAAAGGGGACTCCCCAGGATGTCACAATAGGCCCTGGGGACAAAGGGGGTCCCCAGGATGTCACAACGGGCCCTGGGTACAAGGGGGGTCCCACCCTGTCACAATGAGCACTGGGGACAAAGGGGGTCCCCAGGATGTCACAATGGGCACTGGAGACAAAGGGGGGGTCTCCACGGTGCCACAATGGGCCCTGGGGACAATGGGGGGTCCCCACGGTTTCACAATGGGCCCTGGGGACAAGGGGGATCCCCGCCCTGTCACAATGGGCCCTGGGGCCAAAGGGATCCCCAGGATGTCACAATGGGCCCTGGGGACTGCGGGGGGTACTAGGATGTCACAATGGGTCTTGGGGACAAAGGGGGTACCCAGGATGTCACAATGGGCCCTGGGGACAATGGGGGGTCCCTTGAAGGTCACAATGGGCCCATGGGACAAAGAGGGTGCCCACGGTGTCACAGTGGGCCCTGGCGACAAAGGGGGATCCCCAGGATGTCACCATGGGCCCCGGGGACAAAGTAAAATCCTGGAATGTCACAATGGTCCCCAGTGACAAAGGCGCTCCCCATGGTGCCACAATGGGCCCTGGGGACAAAGTGGGTCCCCAGGATTTCACAATGAGCACTGGGGACAAAGGGGGGTCCCAGGATGTCACAATGGGCCCTGGGGACAAGGGGGGGTTCCCATGGAGTCACAATGGGTCCTGGGGACAACGAGGCGTCCTGGGACGTCACAATGGGACTTGGGGACAAAGGGGGTCTTCCACAGTCTCACAATGGGCCCTAGAGACAAGGGGAGATCCCCAGGATGACACAATAGGCCCTGGGGACAAAGAGGAGTCCCCCTGAATGTCACAATGGGCCCTGGGGACAAGGGGGGTCCCCATGGTATCACAATAAGCCCTGGGGACAAAGTGGGGTCCTGGGATGTCACAACTGGCCCCAGTGACAAAGGGTGTCCCCATGGTGCCACAATGGGCCCTGGGGACAAAGAGGGTCCCCAGGATGTCACAATGGGCTTTGGGGACAAGGCGGGGTCCCCAGGATGTCACAATGGGGTCTTGGGACAAAGGGGGTCCCCAGGATGTCACAATGGTCCCTGGGGACAATGGGGGTTCCTGGGACATCACAGTGGGCCCTGGGGACAAAGGCGGTCCCAGGGTGTCACAATAAGCCATGGGGACAAGGGGGGTCCCCAGGATGTCAGAATGGGCCCTGGGGACAACGCGGGGTCCTGGGATGTCACAATAGGCCACGGGGACAAAGGCGATCCCCATGGTGTCACAATGGGCCCTGGGGACAAGGGGGTCCCCAGGATGTCACAATGGGCTCATGGGATAAAGGGGGTACCCACGGTGTCACTATAGGCCCTGGGGACAACGGGGGGTCCCCACGGTGCCACGATGGGTCGTGTGGACAAGGGGGTCCCCAGGATGTTCACAACGGGCCCTGAGGACAAAGGGGGTCCCCACGGTGTCACAATGGTCCCTGGGGACAACTTGGGGTCCTGGGATGTCACAATGGGCCCTGGGGACAAAGGCGGTCCCCAGGATGTCACAATAAGCCCTGGGGACAAGGGGGGTCCCCTGGATGTCACAATGGGCACTGGGGACAAAGGGGGTACCCACGGTGTCACTATAGGCCCTGGGGACAACGGGGGGTCCCCACGGTGCCACGATGGGCCCTGGGGACAAGGGGGTCCCCAGGATGTTCACAATGGGCCCTGGAGACAATGGGGTGTCCCCAGGATGTCACAATGGGCCCTGGGGACAAAGAGGGTCCCCAGGATGTCACAATCGGCCCTGGGCACAAAGGGGGGTGCACATGGTGTCAAAATGGGCCCTGGGGACAAAGGGCGTCCCCAGGATGTCACAGTGGGCCCTGGGGACAAAGTGGTCCCCATGGTATCAGAATGGGCCCTGGGGACAAAGAGGAGTGCCCTGAATGTCACAATGGGCCCTGAGGACAAAGGGGGGTCCCCAGGATGTCGCAATGGGCCTTGGGGACAATGGGGGGTCCTAGGATGTCACAATGGGCCTGAGTGACAAATGGGGTCTCCATGGTGTCACAATGGGACCTGAAGACAAAGGGGGTCCCCTGAATGTCACAATGGGCCCTGAGGACAATGGGGGTTCCTGGAACGTCACAATGGGCCCTGGGGAGAAAGGGAGGTCCCCAGGATGTCACAATGGGCCCTGGAGACAATTGGGGGTTTTGGGATGTCACGATGGGCTCTGACGACAAGGGGAGGTGCCCATGGTGTCACAATGGGTCCTCAGTGACAAGGGGGGTCCCTATAGTGTCACAATGGGCTCTGCAGACAATGGGGGGTCCTGGGATGTCACAATGGGCACCAGTGACAAAGGGGGTCCTCATGGTGCCACAATGGGCCCTGGGGAGTAAGTGGGGTCCTGGGATGTCACAATGGGTCCTGGGGACAAAGGGTGATCCTTTGATGTCACAAGGGGCCCTGGAGGCAAGGGGGTCCCCAGGATGTTACAATGGGCCCTGGGCACAAAGGGGGGTCCCCATAGTGTCACAATGGGTCCCCAGTGACAAGGGGGTCCCCACGGTGCCACGATGGGCCCTGGGGACAAGAGGGGGTCCCCATGGTGTCACAATGGACCCTGGGGTCAAAGGGGGTTCCCAGGACATCACAATGGGCTCTGGGGACAATGGGGATCCTGGGACATCACAATGAGCCCTGGGGACAAGGGGGGGTCCTGGGACGTCACAATGGGTCCTGGGGACAAAGCGGTTCCCCAGGATGTCACAATGGGCCCCGGGGACAAAGCAGGGTCCTGGGACGTCACAATGGGCCCTGGAGACAAAGGGATTCCCCAGGATGTCACAATGGGCCCTGGGGACAAAGGGGGTCCCCACAGTGTCACAATGGTCCCTGGGGACAAAGGAGATCCCCACAGTGTCACAATGGGCCCAGGGGACAAAAGGGGGACCCCAGGATGTCACAATGGGCCCAGGGGACAATGGGGGGTCCTGGGACGTTATAATGGGCCCTCGGGAAAAAAGGGGTCCACATGGTGCCACAATGGGCCCTGGGGACAACGGGGGTCCCAGGATGCCACAATGGACACTGGGGACAAGGGGGTCCCCAGGATGTCACAATGGGCCCTGGGGACAACGGTGGCTCCTGGGATGTCACAATGGGCCCTGGGGACACAGGTGGTCCCCAGGATGTCACAATGGGCCCTGGGGACAAAGTGGGGTCCTAAGATGTCACAATGGGCACTGGGGACAAAGGGAGTCCCCATGGTGCCACAATGGGCCTTGGGGACAATGGGGTCTCCCCAGGATGTCACAATGGGCCTTGGGGACAAAGGGGTGTCCCCTGAATGTGCATAATGGGCCCTGGGGACAAAGGGTGGTCGCCGGGATGTCTCAGTGGGCCCTGGGGACAATGGGGGGTCCTGGGATGTCACAATGGGCCCCAGTGACAAAGGGGGTCCCCATGGTGCGACAACGAGCTCTGGGGATAAAGAGGGTCTCCAGGATGTCACAATGGGCCCAAGTGATGAGTCCCCACAGTGCCACTATGGGCCCTGGAGACAAGGGGGGTCCCCAGGATGTCACGATGGGGCCTGGGGACAACGAGGGGTCCTGGGACGTCACAATGAGCCCTGGGGAAAAAGGGTGGTCCCCATGATGTCACAATGGGCACTGGAGACAGTGGGGGGTCCTGGGATGTCACAATGGGCCCTGGGGACAAAGTAAGGTCCTCGGCTGTCACAATGAGCCCTGAGGACAAGGGGGGTTCCCAGAATTTCACAATGAGCACTGGGGACAAAGTGGGGTCCTGGGATGTCAAAATGGGCCCTGGGGACAAAGGGGGTCCCTTAATTGTCACAATGGGCCCTGGGGACAAGGGGGGTCCCCACGGTGTCACAATGGGCCCTGGGGACAAAGTGGGGTCCTGGAATGTCACAATGGGCCCAGAGGACAAAGGGGGTCCCCATGGTGCCACAGTGGGCCCTGGGGACAAAGGGGGTCCTGAGACGTCACAATGGGCCCTGGGGAAAAGGCGGGGTCCCCACGGTGTCACAATGGGCCCTGGGGACAATGGGGGGTCCTGGGATGTCACAATGGGCCCCAGTGACAAAGGGGGTCCCCATGGTGCGACAACGAGCTCTGGGGATAAAGGGGGTCTCCAGGATGTCACAATGGGCCCTGGGGACAAAGGAAGTCCCCAGAATGCCACAATGGGTCCTGGAAAGAAGTGGGGTCCCCACGGTGTCACAATGGGCCTTGGGGACAAAGGGGGGTCCCCAGGATGTCACAATGGGCCCCGGGGACAAAGGGGTCCCCAGGATGTCACAATGGGTACTGGGGACAAAGGCGGGGTCCCCATGGTGTCACAATGGACCCAAGTGACAGGACGAGTCCCCACGGTACCACTATGGGCCCTGGAGACCAGGGGGTTCCCCGGATTTCACAATGGCCCTGGGGACAAGGGGGGTCCCCAGGATGTCACAATGGGCACTGGGGACAACAAGGGGTCCTGGGACGTCACAATGAGCCCTGGGGAGAAAGGGGGGTCCCCACCCTGTCAGAAGGGACCCTGGGGACAAGGAGGGGTCCTGGGATGTCACAATGGGCCCTGGGGACAAAGGGGGTGTCCATGGTGCCACGATGGGCCCTGGGGACAAGGGGGTCCCCAGGATATCACAATGGGCCCTGGGGACAAGGGGGTCCCCAGGATGTCACAATGGGCCCTGAGGACAAATTGGGGTTCTGGGATGTCACAATGGGCCCTGGGGACAAAGGGGTTCCCCATGGTGCCACAATGGGCTCTGGGGACAAAGGCGGTCCCCAGGATGTCACAATAAGCCCTGGGGACAAAGGGGGTCCCCAGGATGTCACAATGGGCACTGGGGACAAAGGGGGTACCCACGGTGTCACTATGGGCCCTGGGGACAACGGGGGGTCCCCACAGTGCCACGATGGGCCCTGGGGACAAGGGGGTCCCCAGGATGTCACAATGGGCCCTGAGGACAAATTGGGATTCTGGGATGTCACAATGGGCCCTTGGGACAAAGAGGGGTCCCCAGAATGTCACAATGGGCCCTGGGGACATTTGGGGTCCCCAGACTGTCACAATGGGCCCTGGGGACAATAGGGGGTCCTGGGACGTCACAATGGGCCCTGGAGTAAAGGGGGGTCCCCAGGATGTCACAATAGGCCCTGGGGACAAAGAGGAGTCCCCTGAATGTCATAATGGGCCCTGAGGACAAGGAGGGTCTCCACGGTGTCACAATGGGCCCTGGGGACAATGGGGGGTCCTGGGATGTCACAATAGGCCCTGGGGACAAAGGGGGTCTTCAGGATGTCACAATGGGCCCGGGGGACAAAGGGGGTCCCCAGGATGTCACAATAGGCCCTGGGGAAAAAGAGGGCTCCCCAGGATATCACAATGGGCCCTGGGGACAAAGAGGGGTCCACAGGATGTGCACAATGGGCCCTGGGGACAAAGGGGGCTCCCCAGGATATCACAATGGGCTCTGGTGACATAGGGGTCCCCAAGATGTCACAACGGGTCCTGGGGACAAGGGGGGTCCCAAGGATGTCACAATGGGCACTGGAGACAAAGGGGGAGTCCCCACGGTGCCACGATGGGCCCTGGGGACAAGGGGGTCCCCAGGATGTAACAATGTGCCCTTGGGACAATGGGGGCTCCTGCGATGTCACAATGGGCCCTGGGGACAAAGGGAGGCCCCAGGATGTCACAATGGACCCTGGGGACAAAAGGGGTCCCCGGGATGTCACAATGGGCCCAGGGGACAACGAAGCATCCTGGGACGCCACAATGGGCCCGGGGAAAAAGGGGGGTCCCCAGGTTGTTCACAATGGGCCCTGGGGACAATGGGGTCCCCAGGATGTCACAATGGGCTCATGGGATAAAGGGGGTACCCACGGTGTCACTATAGGCCCTGGGGACAACGGGGGTCCCCAGGATGTCACAACGGGCCCTGGGTACAAGGGGGGTCCCACCCTGTCACAATGAGCACTGGGGACAAAGGGGGTCCCCAGGATGTCACAATGGGCACTGGAGACAAAGGGGGGGTCCCCACGGTTTCACAATGGGCCCTGGGGACAAGTGGGATCCCCGCCCTGTCACAATGGGCCCTGGGGCCAAAGGGATCCCCAGGATGTCACAATGGGCCCTGGGGACTGCGGGGGGTACTAGGATGTCACAATGGGTCTTGGGGACAAAGGGGGTACCCAGGATGTCACAATGGGCCCTGGGGACAATGGGGGGTCCCTTGAAGGTCACAATGGGCCCATGGGTCAAAGAGGGTGCCCACGGTGTCACAGTGGGCCCTGGCGACAAAGGGGGATCCCCAGGATGTCACAATGGGCCCCGGGGACAAAGTAAAATCCTGGAATGTCACAATGGTCCCCAGTGACAAAGGCGCTCCCCATGGTGCCACAATGGGCCCTGGGGACAAAGTGGGTCCCCAGGATTTCACAATGAGCACTGGGGACAAAGGGGGGTCCCAGGATGTCACAATGGGCCCTGGGGACAAGGGGGGGTTCCCATGGAGTCACAATGGGTCCTGGGGACAACGAGGCGTCCTGGGACGTCACAATGGGACTTGGGGACAAAGGGGGTCTTCCACAGTCTCACAATGGGCCCTAGAGACAAGGGGAGATCCCCAGGATGACACAATAGGCCCTGGGGACAAAGAGGAGTCCCCCTGAATGTCACAATGGGCCCTGGGGACAAGGGGGGTCCCCATGGTATCACAATAAGCCCTGGGGACTAAGTGGGGTCCTGGGATGTCACAACTGGCCCCAGTGACAAAGGGTGTCCCCATGGTGCCACAATGGGCCCTGGGGACAAAGAGGGTCCCCAGGATGTCACAATGGGCTTTGGGGACAAGGCGGGGTCCCCAGGATGTCACAATGGGGTCTTGGGACAAAGGGGGTCCCCAGGATGTCACAATGGTCGCTGGGGACAATGGGGGGTCCTGGGACATCACAATGGGCCCTGGGGACAAAGGCGGTCCCAGGGTGTCACAATAAGCCATGGGGACAAGGGGGGTCCCCAGGATGTCACAATGGGCACTGGGGACAAAGGGGGGTCCCCACGGTGCCATGAGGGGCCCTGGCGACAAGGGGGTCCCCAGGATGTCACAATGGGCCCATGGGACAAAGGGGGTACCCATGGTGTCACAATGGGCCCTGGGGACAACTTGGGGTCCTGGGATGTCACAATGGGCCCCGGTGACAAAGGGGGTCCCCGTGGTGCCACAATGTGCCCCTGGGACAAAGGGGGTCCCCAGAATGTCATAATGGGCACTGGGGACAAGGGGGGTCCCCAGGATGTCACAAGTGGCCCTGGGGATAAAGGGGGTCCCCATGGTGCCACAATGTGCCCCTGGGACAAAGGGGTCCCCAGGATCTCACAATAAGCCCTGGGGACAAGGGGGGTCCCCAGGATGTCAGAATGGGCCCTGGGGACAACGCGGGGTCCTGGGATGTCACAATGGGCCACGGGGACAAAGGCGATCCCCATGGTGTCACAATGGGCCCTGGGGACAAGGGGGTCCCCAGGATGTCACAATGGGGTCATGGGATAAAGGGGGTACCCACGGTGTCACTATAGGCCCTGGGGACAACGGGGGGTCCCCACGGTGCCACGATGGGTCGTGTGGACAAGGGGGTCCCCAGGATGTTCACAACGGGCCCTGAGGACAAAGGGGGTCCCCACGGTGTCACAATGGTGCCTGGGGACAACTTGGGGTCCTGGGATGTCAAAATGGGCCCTGGGGACAAAGGCGGTCCCCAGGATGTCACAATAAGCCCTGGGGACAAGGGGGATCCCCAGGATGTCACAATGGGCACTGGGGACAAAGGGGGTACCCACGGTGTCACTATGGGCCCTGGGGACAACGGGGGGTCCCCACGGTGCCACGATGGGCCCTGGGGACAAGGGGGTCCCCAGGATGTCACAATGGGCCCTGAGGACAAATTGGGATTCTGGGATGTCACAATGGGCCCTGGGGACAAAGGGGGTCCCCATGGTGCCACAATGGGCCCTGGGGACAAAGAGGAGTCCCCTGAATGTCATAATGGGCCCTGAGGACAAGGAGGGTCTCCACGGTGTCACAATGGGCCCTGGGGACAATGGGGGGTCCTGGGATGTCACAATAGGCCCTGGGGACAAAGGGGGTCTTCAGGATGTCACAATGGGCCCGGGGGACAAAGGGGGTCCCCAGGATGTCACAATAGGCCCTGGGGAAAAAGAGGGCTCCCCAGGATATCACAATGGGCCCTGGGGACAAAGAGGGGTCCACAGGATGTGCACAATGGGCCCTGGGGACAAAGGGGGCTCCCCAGGATATCACAATGGGCTCTGGTGACATAGGGGTCCCCAAGATGTCACAACGGGTCCTGGGGACAAGGGGGGTCCCAAGGATGTCACAATGGGCACTGGAGACAAAGGGGGGGTCCCCACGGTGCCACGATGGGCCCTGGGGACAAGGGGGTCCCCAGGATGTAACAATGTGCCCTTGGGACAAAAGGGGTCCCCGGGATGTCACAATGGGCCCAGGGGACAACGAAGCATCCTGGGACGCCACAATGGGCCCGGGGAAAAAGGGGGGTCTTCAGGTTGTTCACAATGGGCCCTGGGGACAATGGGGGTCCTGGGATGTCACAATGAACCCTAGGGACAAAGGGGGTCCCCAGGATGTCACAATGGGCCCTGGGGATAAAGGGTACTCCCCAGGATGTCACAATAGGCCCTGGGGACAAAGGGGGTCCCCAGGATGTCACAACAGGCCCTGGGTACAAGGGGGGTCCCACCCTGTCACAATGAGCACTGGGGACAAAGGGGGTCCCCAGGATGTCACAATGGGCACTGGAGACAAAGGGGGGGTCTCCACGGTGCCACAATGGGCCCTGGGGACAATGGGGGGTCCCCACGGTTTCACAATGGGCCCTGGGGACAAGGGGGATCCCCGCCCTGTCACAATGGGCCCTGGGGCCAAAGGGATCCCCAGGATGTCACAATGGGCCCTGGGGACTGCGGGGGGTACTAGGATGTCACAATGGGTCTTGGGGACAAAGGGGGTACCCAGGATGTCACAATGGGCCCTGGGGACAATGGGGGGTCCCTTGAAGGTCACAATGGGCCCATGGGACAAAGAGGGTGCCCACGGTGTCACAGTGGGCCCTGGCGACAAAGGGGGATCCCCAGGATGTCACAATGGGCCCTGGGGACAAGGGGGGGTTCCCATGGAGTCACAATGGGTCCTGGGGACAACGAGGTGTCCTGGGACGTCACAATGGGACTTGGGGACAAAGGGGGTCTTCCACAGTCTCACAATGGGCCCTAGAGACAAGGGGAGATCCCCAGGATGACACAATAGGCCCTGGGGACAAAGAGGAGTCCCCCTGAATGTCACAATGGGCCCTGGGGACAAGGGGGGTCCCCATGGTATCACAATAAGCCCTGGGGACAAAGTGGGGTCCTGGGATGTCACAACTGGCCCCAGTGACAAAGGGTGTCCCCATGGTGCCACAATGGGCCCTGGGGACAAAGAGGGTCCCCAGGATGTCACAATGGGCTTTGGGGACAAGGCGGGGTCCCCAGGATGTCACAATGGGGTCTTGGGACAAAGGGGGTCCCCAGGATGTCACAATGGTCCCTGGGGACAATGGGGGGTCCTGGGACATCACAATGGGCCCTGGGGACAAAGGCGGTCCCAGGGTGTCACAATAAGCCATGGGGACAAGGGGGGTCCCCAGGATGTCACAATGGGCCCTGGGGACAAGGGGGTCCCCAGGATGTCACAATGGGCTCATGGGATAAAGGGGGTACCCACGGTGTCACTATAGGCCCTGGGGACAACGGGGGGTCCCCACGGTGCCACGATGGGTCGTGTGGACAAGGGGGTCCCCAGGATGTTCACAACGGGCCCAGAGGACAAAGGGGGTCCCCACGGTGTCACAATGGTCCCTGGGGACAACTTGGGGTCCTGGGATGTCACAATGGGCCCTGGGGACAAAGGCGGTCCCCAGGATGTCACAATAAGCCCTGGGGACAAGGGGGGTCCCCAGGATGTCACAATGGGCACTGGGGACAAAGGGGGTACCCACGGTGTCACTATAGGCCCTGGGGACAACGGGGGGTCCCCACGGTGCCACGATGGGCCCTGGGGACAAGGGGGTCCCCAGGATGTTCACAATGGGCCCTGGAGACAATGGGGTGTCCCCAGGATGTCACAATGGGCCCTGGGGACAAAGAGGGTCCCCAGGATGTCACAATCGGCCCTGGGCACAAAGGGGGGTGCACATGGTGTCAAAATGGGCCCTGGGGACAAAGGGCGTCCCCAGGATGTCACAGTGGGCCCTGGGGACAAAGTGGTCCCCATGGTATCAGAATGGGCCCTGGGGACAAAGAGGAGTGCCCTGAATGTCACAATGGGCCCTGAGGACAAAGGGGGGTCCCCAGGATGTCGCAATGGGCCTTGGGGACAATGGGGGGTCCTAGGATGTCACAATGGGCCCGAGTGACAAATGGGGTCTCCATGGTGTCACAATGGGCCCTGAAGACAAAGGGGGTCCCCTGAATGTCACAATGGGCCCTGAGGACAATGGGGGTTCCTGGAACGTCACAATGGGCCCTGGGGAGAAAGGGAGGTCCCCAGGATGTCACAATGGGCCCTGGAGACAATTGGGGGTTTTGGGATGTCACGATGGGCTCTGACGACAAGGGGATGTGCCCATGGTGTCACAATGGGTCCTCAGTGACAAGGGGGGTCCCTATAGTGTCACAATGGGCTCTGCAGACAATGGGGGGTCCTGGGATGTCACAATGGGCACCAGTGACAAAGGGGGTCCTCATGGTGCCACAATGGGCCCTGGGGAGTAAGTGGGGTCCTGGGATGTCACAATGGGTCCTGGGGACAAAGGGTGATCCTTTGATGTCACAAGGGGCCCTGGAGGCAAGGGGGTCCCCAGGATGTTACAATGGGCCCTGGGCACAAAGGGGGGTCCCCATAGTGTCACAATGGGTCCCCAGTGACAAGGGGGTCCCCACGGTGCCACGATGGGCCCTGGGGACAAGAGGGGGTCCCCATGGTGTCACAATGGACCCTGGGGTCAAAGGGGGTTCCCAGGACATCACAATGGGCTCTGGGGACAATGGGGATCCTGGGACATCACAATGAGCCCTGGGGACAAGGGGGGGGTCCTGGGACGTCACAATGGGTCCTGGGGACAAAGCGGTTCCCCAGGATGTCACAATGGGCCCCGGGGACAAAGCAGGGTCCTGGGACGTCACAATGGGCCCTGGAGACAAAGGGATTCCCCAGGATGTCACAATGGGCCCTGGGGACAAAGGGGGTCCCCACAGTGTCACAATGGTCCCTGGGGACAAAGGAGATCCCCACAGTGTCACAATGGGCCCAGGGGACAAAAGGGGGACCCCAGGATGTCACAATGGGCCCAGGGGACAATGGGGGGTCTTGGGACGTTATAATGGGCCCTCGGGAAAAAGGGGTCCACATGGTGCCACAATGGGCCCTGGGGACAACGGTGGCTCCTGGGATGTCACAATGGGCCCTGGGGACACAGGTGGTCCCCAGGATGTCACAATGGGCCCTGGGGACAAAGTGGGGTCCTAAGATGTCACAATGGGCACTGGGGACAAAGGGGGTCCCCATGGTGCCACAATGGGCCTTGGGGACAATGGGGTCTCCCCAGGATGTCACAATGGGCCTTGGGGACAAAGGGGTGTCCCCTGAATGTGCATAATGGGCCCTGGGGACAAAGGGTGGTCGCCGGGATGTCTCAGTGGGCCCTGGGGACAATGGGGTGTCCTGGGATGTCACAATGGGCCCCAGTGACAAAGGGGGTCTCCACAGTGTCACAATGGGCCCTGGGGATAAAGGGGGGTCTCCAGGATGTCACAATGGGCCCAAGTGATGAGTCCCCACAGTGCCACTATGGGCCCTGGAGACAAGGGGGGTCCCCAGGATGTCACGATGGGGCCTGGGGACAACGAGGGGTCCTGGGACGTCACAATGAGCCCTGGGGAAAAAGGGTGGTCCCCATGATGTCACAGTGGGCACTGGAGACAGTGGGGGGTCCTGGGATGTCACAATGGGCCCTGAGGACAAGGGGGGGTCCCCAGAATTTCACAATGAGCACTGGGGACAAAGTGGGGTCCTGGGATGTCAAAATGGGCCCTGGGGACAAAGGGGGTCCCTTAATTGTCACAATGGGCCCTGGGGACAAGGGGGGTCCCCACGGTGTCACAATGGGCCCTGGGGACAAAGTGGGGTCCTGGAATGTCACAATGGGCCCAGAGGACAAAGGGGGTCCCCATGGTGCCACAGTGGGCCCTGGGGACAAAGGGGGTCCTGAGACGTCACAATGGGCCCTGGGGAAAAGGCGGGGTCCCCACGGTGTCACAATGCGCCCTGGGGACAATGGGGGGTCCTGGGATGTCACAATGGGCCCCAGTGACAAAGGGGGTCCCCATGGTGCGACAACGAGCTCTGGGGATAAAGGGGGTCTCCAGGATGTCACAATGGGCCCTGGGGACAAAGGAAGTCCCCAGAATGCCACAATGGGTCCTGGAAAGAAGTGGGGTCCCCACCGTGTCACAATGGGCCTTGGGGACAAAGGGGGGTCCCCAGGATGTCACAATGGGCCCCGGGGACAAAGGGGTCCCCAGGATGTCACAATGGGTACTGGGGACAAAGGCGGGGTCCCCATGGTGTCACAATGGACCCAAGTGACAGGACGAGTCCCCACGGTACCACTATGGGCCCTGGAGACCAGGGGGTTCCCCGGATTTCACAATGGGCCCTGGGGACAAGGGGGGTCCCCAGGATGTCACAATGGGCACTGGGGACAACGAGGGGTCCTGGGACGTCACAATGAGCCCTGGGGAGAAAGGGGGGTCCCCACCCTGTCAGAAGGGACCCTGGGGACAAGGTGGGGTCCTGGGATGTCACAATGGGCCCTGGGGACAAAGGGGGTGTCCATGGTGCCACAATGGGCCCTGGGGACTGGGGGGGGGTCCCCTCGGTGCCACGATGGGCCCTGGGGACAAAGGGGGTCCCCAGAATGTCACAATGGGCCCTGGGGACATTTGGGGTCCCCAGAATGTCACAATGGGCCCTGGGGACAATGGGGGATCCTGAGACGTCACAATGGGCCCTGGGGACAAAGTGGGTCCCCATGGTGTCACAACACCCTGGGGACAATGCAGGGTCCCCAGGATGTCACAATGGCCCCTGGGGACATTAGGGGGCCCCACGGTTTCATGATCTTAACCCTTGACACCCCCCAACTACTGGGTCCTTAGGGTTACTCCCGGGTCCCTCCTGAACTGAATCCCCGCCCGAACTCCTGGGTCTGATAGAGGGCACGAACATTTTAAGGGTTAACAAAACATAATTGGGTGCCCACTAACGAGCCAACACTTTAGGGCTGAGCCACACGAGCCCTTAGTTCAGAGCTTTAGGTGAACTCATGGTAAGGAAACCAGAACCCAGCAGTGCCAGGATCAGGAGTTTTACAGCACCAGCTGTGAACGCGAGGGGACGAGAGAACCGAGATTTACAGCAAAAAGGGGGCGCCAGGCTGGGTTCAACCGACCTGGAGCTTGGGTCCCAATCCATTCAACACAAGGAGCCAAACCTGAGGAAGCTGAAGGAGCCTTCATCCAAAGACCCCTCCTCCAGAGCACCAGGTGGCGCCGCGCAGGCGAACAGGGGGCGTCCAGGCGGAGACTACGGCAGTGATGAGCGGGAAAGGTTCTGGATGTGTGCGGGCGCTCTGGGGTCGTTGGGACACGAGCACCTCGCTGTATTTAAACGCAGCTCCTGCCGCTCGGAGCGGCGCACGAGGGGTGGAACCATCGCTCCCCTTGCGCCCGACGGCGAAACGAACGCAGCTGCTCTGGAACCCTGCGGGGTGTGAAGGTTCATGGCTCCGGAGGCTGTAAAGTTGTTTCTGCGCCTCCGTTCCCCTCATGCCCCCCCATTCCCTTCACACCGACCCTCAATCCACCCCCCACCCGACCCCCAGCTCCCCCCAAACCCCGACCCCCAGCTCCCCCCCACCGACCCCCAAATGCCCCCCCGACCCCCAATTCCTCCCCAGACTGACCACCAATGCCCCCTCACACCGACCCCCAAGGCCGCCCCCGCACACCAACCCCCCAGTTCCCCCCTCAAACACCGACCCCCAATCCCCCCCCGGACCCTAATTCCCCCTCGCACTGACCCCCAACGCCCCCCACACCAACCCCTAATGCCCCTCACATCGACCCCCAAATCCTCCCCAGACTGACCCCTCAAATCCTCCCCAGACCAACCCCCAACTTCCCCCCCACACCGACCCCCAATTCCCCCTCACACCGACCCCCAATGTCCCCCCCCCCCACCAGACCCCAATTCCCCCCCACACCGACCCCCAATTCCCCCCCCACACTGATCCCCAATGCCCCCCCACACACCGACCCCCAATTCCTCCCCAGACTGACCCCCAATGCCCCCTCACACCGACCCCCAAGGCCCCCCCTGCACTGACCCCCCCACACCGACGCCCCAATTCCCCCCTCAAACACCGACCCCCAGTGCCCCCCCACTGGACCCTAATTCCCCCTCGCACCGACCCCCAATGCCCCCCCACACACTGACCCCCAGTTCCTGCCCCCCACACCAACCCCTAATGCCCCTCACATCGACCCCCAAATCCTCCCCACACTGACCCCTCAAATCCTCCCCAGACCAACCCCCAACTTCCCCCACACCGACCCCCAATTCCCCCTCACACCGACCCCCCAAGCCCCCCCCACCGATCCTCAATTCCTCCCCACACCGACCCCCAATGTCCCGCTCACACCGACCCTCAGTTCCTCCCCCACACCGCCCCCCAATTCCCCCCTCACACCGACCCCAAATCCCCACCACCACACTGCCCCCCAAATCCCCCCCTCACACCGACCCCCAATGCCCCTCACGCCGACCCCAATTCCTCCCCCCACACCGACCCCCAATGCCCCTCACGCCGACCCCCAGTTCCCCTCACAACCTCCACCAAAACGGCGGCGCCTCCCTCTCCTCCCTCCCGCCTTTTCCCGCCACACACTCCCGGACGTGACGCCGGCGAGGGGGCGTGGCCGGCGGCGAGGGGGCGTGGCCGCGGCGCCGGCGGGCGGGAAGCGCCGGGGCGGGAAACACCGGGTGAGGAGATCGCGTCCCCTTGGGTCCCTCGTGTCCCTTCATGTCCCATCGTGTCCCCTCATCGTCCCCTCGTGTCCCTCGGGGCCCCTCGTGTCCCCTCATCTCCTCAGCACCCCCACTGGAGCCCGCCCGTCCCTCCCCTCCAGGAGAGACCCCGGGGCTGGGGCGGATCCGCCATCAATCCCCCCACAGACTTTTTCTCTCTTTCATCCCCCTTTTCCCTCTTTTCCCTCTTTCCCCCTTTATCCCTCTTTCCCCCCTTTTTCCCTTCCCCCCCTTTTTCCCTCTTTTCCCTCTTTCCGCCGTTTTTCCCTCTTTTCCCTCTTTCCCCCCTTTTCCCTCTTCCCCCTTTTCCCCCCCTTTTTCCCTCTTTTCCCTCTTTCCCCCTTTATCCCTGTTTCCCCCCTTTTTCTCCCTTTCCCCCCTTTTTCCCTCTTCCCCCTCTTTTCCCCCTTTTTCTCCCTTTTTCCTTCTTCCCCCCCTTTTCCGCCTTTTCCCTCTTTCCCCCTTTATCCCTCTTTTCCCTCTTTCCGCCCTTTTCCCTCTTCCCCCCTTTTTCCCTCTTTTCCCTCTTTCCCCTTTATCTCTCTTTGCCCCCTTTTTCCCTCTTTTTCCTCTTCACCCCCTCTTCCCCCTCTTCCCCCTTTTTCCCTTTTCCCCCCTTTTCCCCCTTTTTCCTCTTTCCCCCCTTTTCTCCCCTTTTCCCTCTTCCCTCTTTTCCCTTCTTTCCCCCCTTTCCCTCTTCCCCCCTCTTTCCATCTTATCCCTCTTTTCCCCCTTTATCCCTGTTTCTTCCCTTTTCCCCCCCTTTCCCTCTTTCCTCGCTTTTTCCCTATTTTTCCCTCTTTCCCCCCTTTTTCCCTCTTTTCCCTCTTTCCTCGCTTTTTCCCTCTTTTTCCCTCTTTCCCCCCTTTTTCCCTCTTTCCCCCCTTTTTCCCCCTTTTCCCTCTTTCCTTGCTTTTTCCCCCTTTTCCCTCTTTCCCCCCTTTTCCCCTCTTTTCCCTTTTTCCCCCTTTTCCCTCTTTCCCCCCTTTTTCCCCCTTTCCCCCCTTTTCCCTCTTCCCCCGTTTCCCTCTCCCGTTTTCCCGTCCCTCCTCCCATTCCCGTGCAGCCCAACCCCTTCCCCCCTTTTCCCCAGAGCAGTTTTCATACAGATCCCCCCTTTCCCCCCAGCCCCGAACCCCTGGGGGTTTCTCAGCATCAGCAGCCACTTCACTCCCCCCAATTTAACTCTTTGTGTCCCTTTTCCAGGCTCTTTGGGAGCCCGGGTGTCCTGGGGCCGCTCTGGTTTTTGCTCCGGGGTGTTTGGAGCCCGGTGACCATGGACCTGTTTCCCTTGGGCGACGAGCTGCGTGGCTTTGCCCAGAGCCCCGGGCTGCTCTGCGGGGAAGCGCTGGAGCCCGACCTGGAGCCCAGTCTGAGCCTGGAGCCCGACCTGGAGCCCAACCTGAGCCTGGAGCCTGACCTGAGCCTGGAGCCCAACCTGGAGCCCAACCTGAACCTGGAGCCCATCCTGAGCCTTGAGCCTGACCTGGAGCCCAACCTGAGCCTGGAACCCAACCTAGAGCCCAACCTGAGCCTGGAGCCCAATCTGAGCCTTGAGCCCAACCTGGAGCCCAACCTGAGCCTGGTTACTAATGATCAGTATTTACCAATGATGGTCATAATTTATTAATAGTGATCAGTATTTATTAATAACAACCAGTATTTATTAATGATGGTTAGTATTTATTAATGACAATTAGTATTTATTAATAACCACCAGTATTTATTAATAACGGCCAGTATTTATTAATGGCGGTCAGTATTTCTTAATGACAATCAGTATTGATTAATGATGGTATTTATTAAGGATGATTATTATTTATTAATGATGATCAGTATTTGTTAATGGTGATCGGCATTTATTAATAATGGTTAGTATTTATTAATGACGATCAGTATTTATTAATGACCGTCACTATTAATGATGATCAGTATTGATTAATGATGGCGAGTATTTATTAATGATGATCAGTATTTATTAATAACAGTCAGTATTTATTAATGACAATCAGTATCGATTAATGATTGTGAATATTTATTAATGATGATCAGTATTTATTAATGATGGTCAGTATTTATTAATAACGATCAGTATTTATTAGTGACGGTCACTATTTATTAATGACAATCAGTAATTATTAATGAGGGTCAGTATTTATTAATCCTTGCTATTTAACCCTTTTGGGTTGAAACCTTTGAGACCGAACGCCGATTGATTCCACCGGGCAAGCTCCACCCGCCTGGAGCTTCAGCGCCGACTACGCCATCTGTTCTAAAAGCGCCGCGGCTTTATCATGTTGATTTTTTTACCTATTTATCCTGATTTTTGTCACTTTAGCCACTTGGCGGCTGCTCCGGTTGAGGATGGCGGCGTCTCCATGTGCCGGAACCACGGGTGGTCGGTGGACGCCGAGAGGGGGCAGGTAACGGGCACCCATGGGTGCTGCTCATTGAGCGGGGATCTGAGCGAAGGCGGCGAGGGGGTTGGCGGTGCCGTCAAAGCCCTTTGCGGGGGTCGTTACCAAATTGTGCGTAACTGGATGATTTGTGAACGTCGCTGCCGATTGAGTGGAGATGACGGGGTGAGAAAACGAGAAATAGGGAATCGCTGCGGTGTAAAGATTCGCGTTGCGCGCTCCCGCCCGGTTTGGGTCGTGTTTAGCGTAGCGGGTTTTATTATCCTCGTTATATAATGGAGAAATAATTGGGAAGAGCAGTTTGCAAAGCGCTTTGATATCCTCCAGCGCCACCGACGCTCCCGGTTCCGTTTGTGCTCAGGTGCGCGACGCGGGCGATGCAAACACCGCGAAACCATCGTTGGGAGATGGAAACGGCGCCTCCGAACCCCCGACGCTGTCCGAAAACACCCCCCTGGTGATCCCGGTGTTGGTTCCAGTGACAAGGAACGAGGTGGGTGAGGAGTACTTGGATGGTTGTGCGATGATTCGGCAACCGGCGGTGCCGGAGTTGCTCGCCGGAGCACCCGTGTGTGTGTCCCTGGCTGAACCAAGGGTGCTACGTGCCCCAGAACCCCCCAAATTACACCCAAATAACGCTATGGGGACGCGCTCGGCGGCCGCTACCCCAGGGACGGGCTCTGGGAGGCTCCAGGCTCCCGCTGGGTTATTGATCCGAAATACGGAACCCGGCGATCGCCTCGAGTTGGGTGGAAGGGAGGAAGCATCAGCAGGACCGGAGGGTCCCCAGACCCCTCATTTTGGGGTTCGCCGCTTGCTTTTGAGCCAAAAAAGGAGGAAAAGCAGATAAACGCCCGTGTGATTTTGTGCGTTTTCCACCTTTAACCCTTTTCTCGTTCGATGTTGCCCAGGTCACCGAAAATGAGTCTCTGGATGGGAAGATCTCGCAGCAAAAAGGCGACGGAGGCCGAAACCCCTCGTGATCCCGACACCGGGATTGAAGCGCTTTCGGCCGCCCCGCGGGGTTAATTCGGTGCGATGCGGATGTCCCCACGTAGCGCTTTGGGGGGAACACCCCGCTTTATGGTTGTGGTTTACGGGGGGTTTATCTCAACCCGGGCCGAGCGATCCCGGTGTAAAACCGCCCGGTGAACCCGGTTTGGGTTCGGCGTCCCCTCGCTGGTTTGTGGTGGCAAACGCAGAGCTTGTGCTCCCCAAAAACCCCCAAAATGGGTGATTTTGTGGAATATGGGATGGAAACAACCCCCCCAGGGTTTCGCTGTGATATCGGGTGTAAAAACCACCCGAGTGCTGCGATCGACTGCAAAACCCCATTGGGATGATCCATCAGCGACCGATTTCACCAAAACGATGGGAATTGGGACAATTTGTGGTTGTGACGCCAAGGAACGGTCTCGGCACGATGATTTTGATCCTGAGCGTTGCTTTTCCCCTCTATTTCTCAATATCCCGCAGGCAGAATGGACGGCGACTTGGGATTGTGCCTGGTGAAGGACGCCCCCAAAATCAGCGTCCGGCCGTGAGTCCCCAAACCACCAAAAACGGGCGCAAAACGGGTGCGTCGCGCTTTTCCTGCCCCTCGTTTGGCCCGCCAGGACCCATTGACGTCCATTCCGAACGGAACACGAGGCGCTGATGTCACCGGCGGCGCTGATGTCGCGGCGGAACCCCGGCAACGCTTTGTTGTTCCGAGCCCTCGCAGGGCGTCTCTCCCACTCTGCCGCATCTCGGAGCGAATCCCTGTGGTTTTCGGCCGAACCGCGCGGTTTCGGTGCCGATCGGAGCACGATGATGCCGTGAGCGCTCAGAACGCCCCTGTCCCCCCCGCCGCGCCGCCGCGGTCCCCGTCACCGCCTCCCGTCCCCTCTCCAGGCAGATCAACGTGGGGAGCGGCTTCCAGGCGGAGCTGCCGGCCCTGCGCGACCCAGCGCAGGCGCAGCAGGACGAGGAGCGCGCGGAGCTGGTCTGGAAGCCCTGGGGGGACATGGACACCGACCCGCAGGCGCCCGACCCAGGTATCGCACGCATTGGGTGCCTGGCCCACCCCACCTGGGCCCCGCGGGGGTCGTCGCTGCTCTTGGGGCTCCCAACGCTGCCTTTTGGGTAGAAATAGTGACGTTTCTCCGTGTCTTTCTTGCTCTCCGCTCCACCTGGTTGGCTCGTTTTCCGCTGTCCCGTATCGCGCCTTTTGTCCCCAAAACCCAACTTTTCCTTCTCGTATCGTACCCATTATCATGTCGCACCTTTTCTTGACCAACCCCAACGTTTCCATTGTCCTATCGCACCTTTTCTTGACAAAACCCAACTTTTCCTTGTTGTAGCGCGTCTTTTCTTGACATAAACCCAACTTTTCCTTCTCGTATCGTACCCATTGTTGTATCGCACCTTTTCTTGACGAAACCTGACGTTTCCATTGTCCTATCGCATCTTTTCTCAACAAAACCCAACTTTTCCTTGTCTTCTCACATCTTTTCTTGACAGAACCCAACGTTTCTGTTGTCCTATTGCATCTTTTCTTGACATACACCCAACTTTTCCTTGACCTATCGTGTCTTTTCTTGATAAAAGCCAACTTTTCCTTGTCCTATTGTCTTTTCTTGACATAAACCCAACTTTTCCTTGTCCTATTGCGTCTTTTCTTGACAAAACCCAACTTTTCCTTGTCCTATTGTCTTTTCTTGACAAAACCCAACGTTTCCATTGTCCTATCACGTCTTTTCTCAACAAAACCCAACTTTTCCTTGTCCTATCACACCTTTTCTTGACAAACCCCAACATTTCCTTTATCATATCGCATCTTTTCTTGACCAACTCCAACTTTTCCTTGAATCGTACCCATTGTCGTATCACGCTTTTCCTTGAAAAACCCCAGCTTTTCCTTGTTGGATCCCATATTTCCACCCCCAAACCCCAACACCCCCATGTCACATCCCCCTTTCCCCAAACCCCAACACCCCCATGTCACATCCCCCTTTCCCCAAACCCCAACACCCCCATGTCACATCCCCCTTTCCCCCCCAAACCCCAACATCCCCACCTCATATCACCCCATTTCCCCCCCGAACCCCAACATCCCCATGTCCCATCACCCCGTTTCCCCCACCCCGTGTCGGTTGCAGTGTTGACCCTGCTGTCCATGGCAAGCTCCAGCACCGTCCCCGGGAGCTCCAGCGCCATCCCCAGGAGCTCCAACGCCATCCTCGGGAGCTCCAGTGCCGTCCCTGGGAGCTCCAGTGCCATCCTCGGGAGCTCCAGTGCCATCCCTGGAAACTCCAGCGCCATCCCCGGGAGCTCCAGTGCCATCCCTGGGAGCTCCAGTGCCATCCCTGGAAACTCGAGCGCCATCCCCGGGAGCTCCAGTGCCATCCCTGGGAGCTCCAGTGCCATCCTCGGGAGCTCCAGTGCTGTTCCCGGGAGCTCCAGTGCCATCCCCGGGAGCTCCAGTGCCATCCTCGGGAGCTCCAGTGCTGTCCCCGGGAGCTCCAGTGCCGTCCCCGGAAGCTCCAGTGCCATCCTCGGGAGTGTGTGTGAAGACTGAGGAGAAAGCAGCTGAAATGGAGATGCCGGAGCCAGAGCCGCAGGCCGGGACTGAGCCACCACCAAAGTGCCTGAATATTGAGGAGAAACCAGCTAAAATGGAGATTGTGGTGCCAGCACCAGAGCCACCGGCCGGGACCGAGCCACCCCCAAAATGCGTTAAAATTGAGGAGAAAGCAGCTGAAATGGTGATTGTGGCACTGGAGCTGCAGGTGGGGACCGAGCCGCCCCCAAAATGCTTTGAAATCAAGGAGAAACCAGGTGAAATGGCGATGCCGGAGTCGGAGCTGCAAGCTGGGATGGAGCCGCCCCCAAAGCGCCTGAAAATTGAGGAGGAACCAGCCGAAACGGTGATTGCGGCACCGGAGCTGCAGGACGGGACCGAGCCACCACCAAAATACCTGAAAATTGAGGAGGAACCAGCCGAAACGGTGATTGCGGCACCAGAGCCACGGGCCGGGACCGAGCCGCCCCTGAAGCACTTGGAAATTGAGAAACCAACCGAAATGGCGATTGTGACGCCGGAACCGCCGGCTGAGACCGAGCCACCACCAAAATGCATGAAAATAGAGGAGAAACCAACCGAAATGGCGATGCTGGAGCCGCAGGCCGGGACCAAGCCGCCCCTGAAGCGCTTTAAAATTGAGGAGAAACCAGCTGAAATGGTGATTGCAGCGCTGGTGCTGGAGCCGCAGGCCGGGACCAAGCAGCCCCCAAAACGCTGGAGAATTGAGGACAAACCATCCGAAATGGCGATGCCGGAGCCGCAAGCCGGGACCGAGCCGCCCCCGAAGCGCCTTAAAATCGAGGAACCAGCCGAAATGGGGATCGCGGTGCCGGAGCAGCGCCTGGGGTAGGTTTGCGCCCTCAGGAAACCCCCTCGCCGAAACCACCGTCGGCTTTCCCACCGGACGGCGCATCCAGAGGGGGTTTTTGGGGAGAAAAGGGGTGAATCTGCGCGTGTGTTTGAAGAAGCGACCGCGGGGGGTTTGGTTTCTCGGCATCGGGTTTGATGGGAAGAGCTGGCGCCCGATCGTCATCTCCGGCACCAGGGGGCGCACGGAACGGGGCCGGAATTGGGCTGAAATCCTGCGAGATTGGGAAAAAACGCCGCTGTGAGATCAACGGGCAGCGGCTGCTCGCGGTGGGAAGAACCGGAAAGGGAAATGGTGGCAAAATGGTGCCGTAAAGCGCCTCGATCTGAGCCGAGAAACAGGGGTTTTGGTGTTTTTCTTTCTGTTTAACGCGCTTTCTGCTTTGCTTAATAAACTGGGTTCTGGAATGAGTTGAAGTTCGTTAATGCAGCGATTTGTGACAACAGGGGGGTTGAGTTGTTTGATTAATGAAAAGTTAATTAAGGGTCTTGTTACACCAGGAGGGACGGAAGGGGGATTTATTTTGGGAGGTCTTGAGATTTATTGCTGTCACGATACCGGGGCCGTTGTCGCTGCCCATCGCGATACTGGGGCTGTCGGTGCTGCCGTCGCGATACTGGGACCATCATTGCTGCCCGTCATGATACTGGAGATGTTGGTTCTGCCCATCACGATACCAGGGCCCCGGTCACTGCCCATCACAATATCAGGGCCATCGGTGCTGCCGTCACGATACCGGCTCCATCACTGTTGCCCGCCGTGATACCGGGGCTGTCGGTGCCACCCATCGTGATACCGGGGCCGTCGGTGCCACCCATCGCGATACCGGGGCCGTCGGTGCCACCCATCGCGATACCGGGGCCGTCGGTGCCACCCATCGCGATACCGGGGCCGTCGGTGCCACCCATCGCGATACTGGGGCTGTTGGTGCCACCCATCGCGATACCGGGGCCGTTGGTGCCACCCATCGCAATACCAGGGCTGTCGGTGCCACCCATCGCGATAGCGGGGCGATACCGGCCCCTCCTGGGGCAGCAGGGGTCCAGTACCAGCACGGTTTGGGGGTGGACCCGCTGGAAAGCAGCTCTGCGAGAAGGACTTGGGAGTTCTGGGTGACATCAGGTTGGCCACAAGTCACCAATGTGTCCTTGTGGTCACGAGGCCGAGGGTACCTGGGGGATATTTATTAAGAAGAGTGTGAGCAGCAGGTGAGAGAGGTGAATCCTCCCCCTCTGCTCCACCCTGGGGAAGCTGCATCTGCAGTTCTGGGTCCAGTTCTGGGCTCCCCAGTTGAAGAAGGACAAGGAGTTACTGGAGGGAGTCCAGTGGAGGGACACAGAGATGCTGAGGGGTCTGGAGCATCATTCTGATCAGGAGAGACTGAGAGAGATGGGGCTGTTGAGCTGGAGAAGAGAAGCTGAGAGGGATGTGATCAATGGGATCAATATCTCAGGTGGGTGTCAGGATGGAGCAGACTGTTCAGTGGTGCCCAGCGCCGGGGTGAGGGGCATCGGGCACAGACTGAAACAGAGGAGGCTCCATCTGAACGTAAGGAGAAACTTGCTTGCTGGGAGGTGCCAGAGCGCGGCCCAGGCTGCCCAGAGCGGGTGTGGAGTCTCCTTCTGTGAGACATTCAGACCCCTGGGATCCTGTGTGATCTGCTCTGGGACCCCGCGGGAGCAGGGGGGTTGGACTGGATGATCTCCAGAGGTCCCTTCATCCCAAACCAGAATGGGGTTCTGAGGGAAGGGGAGGGGAGGGAAGGAAGGGGAGAGAAGAAGAGGAGAGAAGAAGGGGAGGGAAGGAAGGGGAGAGAAGAGAAGGGGAGGGGAGGGGAGGGGAGGGGAGGGGAGGGGAGGGGAGGCGAGGGGAGGGGAGGCGAGGGGAGGGCAGGGAAGGGAAGGGAAGGGAAGGGAAGGGCAGGGAAGGGCAGGGAAGGGAAGGTCCCCTTTCCCAGATGCCTGGGTCCCCTCTCCAGGACTCCTGGGTCCTCTCTCCCGAAATCCTGGGTCCCTTGGGGCACTCCTGGGTCCCCCCCCAACTACTGGGTCCTTAGGGGTACTCCTGGGTCCCCTCTCCAGGATTCCTGGGTCCCTTGGGGCACTCCTGGGTCCCTCCCCAAATACTGGGTCCTTAGGGGCACTCCTGGGTCCCCTTTCCCAAACTCCTGGGTCCCTCCTGAACTGAATCCCCACCTGAACTCCTGGGTCCTCTCTCCCCAACTCCTGGGTCCCTTGGGGCACTCCTGGGTCCCCCCCCAACTACTGGGTCCTTAGGGGTACTCCTGGGTCCCCTTTCCTGAACTCCTGGGTCCTTAGGGGCACTCCTGGGTCCCTCCTGACCTGAATCCCCGCCTGAACTCCTGGGTCCCGTTCCCAGACTCCTGGGTCCTCTCTCCTGAACTCCTGGGTCCCTTGGGGCACTCCTGGGTCCCCCCCCAACTACTGGGTCCATAGGGGTACTCCTGGGTCCCTCCTGAACTGAATCCCCACCTGAACTCCTGGGTCCTCTCTCCTGAACTCCTGGGTCCCTTTCCCGAACTCCTGGGTCCCTTGGGGCACTCCTGGGTCCCCCCCCAACTACTGGGTCCTTAGGGGCACTCCTGGGTCCCCTTTCCCGAACTCCTGGGTCCCTCCTGACCTGAATACCCTCCTGAACTCCTGGGTCCCTCTCCCAGACGCCTGGGTCCCCTCTCCAGGACTCCTGGGTCCTCTCTCCCGAACTCCTGGGTCCCTTGGGGCACTCCTGGGTCCCCCCTCAACTACTGGGTCCTTAGGGGTACTCCTGGGTCCCATTTCCTGAAATCCTGGGTCCCCCCTCCAGGACTCCTGGGTCCTCTCTCCCGAACTCCTGGGTCCCTTGGGGCACTCCTGGGTCCCCCCCCAACTACTGGGTCCTTAGGGGTACTCCTGGGTCCCATTTCCTGAACTCCTGGGTCCCTCCTGAACTGAATTCCCGCCTGAACTCCTGGGTCCGCTCTCCTGAATGCCTGGGTCCCTTTCCAGAACTCCTGGGTCCCTTTGTGGAACTCCTGGGTCCCTTTCCTGGAACTCCTGGGTCCTCTCTCCTGAAATCCTGGGTCCCTTGGGGCACTCCTGGGTCCCCCCCCAACTACTGGGTCCATAGGGGTACTCCTGGGTCCCTCCTGAACTGAATCCCCACCTGAACTCCTGGGTCCTCTCTCCTGAACTCCTGGGTCCCTTTCCCGAACTCCTGGGTCCCTTGGGGCACTCCTGGGTCCCCCCCCAACTACTGGGTCCTTAGGGGCACTCCTGGGTCCCCTTTCCCGAACTCCTGGGTCCCTCCTGACCTGAATACCCTCCTGAACTCCTGGGTCCCTCTCCCAGACGCCTGGGTCCCCTCTCCAGGACTCCTGGGTCCTCTCTCCCGAACTCCTGGGTCCCTTGGGGCACTCCTGGGTCCCCCCTCAACTACTGGGTCCTTAGGGGTACTCCTGGGTCCCATTTCCTGAACTCCTGGGTCCCCCCTCCAGGACTCCTGGGTCCTCTCTCCCGAACTCCTGGGTCCCTTGTGGCACTCCTGGGTCCCCCCCCAACTACTGGGTCCTTAGGGGTACTCCTGGGTCCCATTTCCTGAACTCCTGGGTCCCTCCTGAACTGAATTCCCGCCTGAACTCCTGGGTCCGCTCTCCTGAATGCCTGGGTCCCTTTCCAGAACTCCTGGGTCCCTTTGTGGAACTCCTGGGTCCCTTTCCAGGAACTCCTGGGTCCTCTCTCCTGAAATCCTGGGTCCCTTGGGGCACTCCTGGGTCCCTCCCCAAATACTGGGTCCTTAGGGGCACTCCTGGGTCCCCTTTCCCAAACTCCTGGGTCCCTCCTGAACTGAATCCCCACCTGAACTCCTGGGTCCTCTCTCCCCAACTCCTGGGTCCTTTGGGGCACTCCTGGGTCCCCCCCCAACTACTGGGTCCTTAGGGGTACTCCTGGGTCCCCTTTCCTGAACTCCTGGGTCCTTAGGGGCACTCCTGGGTCCCTCCTGACCTGAATCCCCGCCTGAACTCCTGGGTCCCTTTCCCAGACTCCTGGGTCCTCTCTCCTGAACTCCTGGGTCCCTTGGGGCACTCCTGGGTCCCCCCCCAACTACTGGGTCCATAGGGGTACTCCTGGGTCCCTCCTTAACTGAATCCCCACCTGAACTCCTGGGTCCTCTCTCCTGAACTCCTGGGTCCCTTTCCCGAACTCCTGGGTCCCTTGGGGCACTCCTGGGTCCCCCCCCAACTACTGGGTCCTTAGGGGCACTCCTGGGTCCCCTTTCCCGAACTCCTGGGTCCCTCCTGAACTGAATCCCCACCTGAACTCCTGGGTCCTCTCTCCTGAACTCCTGGGTCCCTTTCCCGAACTCCTGGGTCCCTTGGGGCACTCCTGGGTCCCCCGCCAACTACTGGGTCCTTAGGGGCACTCCTGGGTCCCCTTTCCCGAACTCCTGGGTCCCTCCTGACCTGAATCCCCTCCTGAACTCCTGGGTCCCTCTCCCAGACGACTGGGTCCCCTCTCCAGGACTCCTGGGTCCTCTCTCCCGAACTCCTGGGTCCCTTGGGGCACTCCTGGGTCCCCCCTCAACTACTGGGTCCTTAGGGGTACTCCTGGGTCCCCTCTCCAGGATTCCTGGGTCCCTTGGGGCACTCCTGGGTCCCTCCCCAACTACTGGGTCCTTAGGGGCACTCCTGGGTCCCCTTTCCCGAACTCCTGGGTCCCTCCTGAACTGAATCCGCACCTGAACTCCTGGGTCCTCTCTCCCCAACTCCTGGGTCCCTTGGGGCACTCCTGGGTCCCCCCCCAACTACTGGGTCCTTAGGGGTACTCCTGGGTCCCCTTTCCTGAAATCCTGGGTCCCTCCTGAAGTGAATTCCCGCCTGAACTCCTGGGTCCGCTCTCCTGAATGCCTGGGTCCCCTTCCGGAACTCCTGGGTCCCTTTCTGGAACTCCTGGGTCCCTTTCCCGGAACTCCTGGGTCCTCTCTCCTGAACTCCTGGGTCCCCTTTCCCGAACTCCTGGGTCCCTCCTGAACTGAATCCCCACCTGAACTCCTGGGTCCTCTCTCCTGAACTCGTGGGTCCCTTGGGGCACTCCTGGGTCCCACCTCAACTACTGGGTCCTTAAGGGTACTCCTGGGTCCCCTTTCCCGAACTCCTGGGTCCTTCCTGACCTGAATCCCCACCTGAACTCCTGGGTCCTCTCTCCTGAACTCCTGGGTCCTTTGGGGCACTCCTGGGTCCCCCCTCAACTCCTGGATCCTTAGGGGCACTCCTGGGTCCCTCCTGACCTGAATCCCCGCCTGAACTCCTGGGTCCCTTTCCCAGACTCCTGGGTCCTCTCTCCAGAACTCCTGGGTCCCTTGGGGCACTCCTGGGTCCCCCTCCCAACTACTGGGTCCTTAGGGGTACTCCTGGGTCCCCTCTCTAGGATTCCTGGGTCCCTTGGGGCACTCCTGGGTCCCTCCCCAAATACTGGGTCCTTAGGGGCACTCCTGGGTCCCCTTTCCCAAACTCCTGGGTCCCTCCTGAACTGAATCCCCACCTGAACTCCTGGGTCCTCTCTCCCCAACTCCTGGGTCCCTTGGGGCACTCCTGGGTCCCCCCCCAACTACTGGGTCCTTAGGGGTACTCCTGGGTCCCCTTTCCTGAACTCCTGGGTCCTTAGGGGCACTCCTGGGTCCCTCCTGACCTGAATCCCCGCCTGAACTCGTGGGTCCCTTTCCCAGACGCCTGGGTCCTCTCTCCAGGACTCCTGGGTCCTCTCTCCCGAACTCCTGGGTCCCTTGGGGCACTCCTGGGTCCCCCCGCAACTACTGGGTCCTTAGGGGTACTCCTGGGTCCCCTTTCCTGAAATCCTGGGTCCCTCCTGAAGTGAATTCCCGCCTGAACTCCTGGGTCCGCTCTCCTGAATGCCTGGGTCCCCTTCCGGAACTCCTGGGTCCCTTTCTGGAACTCCTGGGTCCCTTTCCCGGAACTCCTGGGTCCTCTCTCCTGAACTCCTGGGTCCCCTTTCCCGAACTCCTGGGTCCCTCCTGAACTGAATCCCCACCTGAACTCCTGGGTCCTCTCTCCTGAACTCGTGGGTCCCTTGGGGCACTCCTGGGTCCCCCCTCAACTACTGGGTCCTTAAGGGTACTCCTGGGTCCCCTTTCCCGAACTCCTGGGTCCTTCCTGACCTGAATCCCCACCTGAACTCCTGGGTCCTCTCTCCTGAACTCCTGGGTCCTTTGGGGCACTCCTGGGTCCCCCCTCAACTCCTGGATCCTTAGGGGCACTCCTGGGTCCCTCCTGACCTGAATCCCCGCCTGAACTCCTGGGTCCCTTTCCCAGACTCCTGGGTCGTCTCTCCAGAACTCCTGGGTCCCTTGGGGCACTCCTGGGTCCCCCTCCCAACTACTGGGTCCTTAGGGGTACTCCTGGGTCCCCTCTCTAGGATTCCTGGGTCCCTTGGGGCACTCCTGGGTCCCTCCCCAAATACTGGGTCCTTAGGGGCACTCCTGGGTCCCCTTTCCCAAACTCCTGGGTCCCTCCTGAACTGAATCCCCACCTGAACTCCTGGGTCCTCTCTCCCCAACTCCTGGGTCCCTTGGGGCACTCCTGGGTCCCCCCCCAACTACTGGGTCCTTAGGGGTACTCCTGGGTCCCCTTTCCTGAACTCCTGGGTCCTTAGGGGCACTCCTGGGTCCCTCCTGACCTGAATCCCCGCCTGAACTCCTGGGTCCCTTTCCCAGACTCCTGGGTCCTCTCTCTCGAACGCCTGGGTCCCTTGGGGCACTCCTTGGTCCCCCCCCAACTACTGGGTCCATAGGGGTACTCCTGGGTCCCTCCTGAACTGAATCCCCACCTGAACTCCTGGGTCCTCTCTCCTGAACTCCTGGGTCCCTTTCCCGAACTCCTGGGTCCCCCCCCAACTACTGGGTCCTTAGGGGCACTCCTGGGTCCCCTTTTCCGAACTCCTGGGTCCCTCCTGACCTGAATCCCCTCCTGAACTCCTGGGTCCCTTTCCCAGACGCCTGGGTCCCCTCTCCAGGACTCCTGGGTCCTCTCTCCCCAACTCCTGGGTCCCTTGGGGCACTCCTGGGTCCCCCCCCCAACTACTGGGTCCTTAGGGGCACTCCTGGGTCCCCTTTCCTGAACTCCTGGGTCCTTAGGGGCACTCCTGGGTCCCCTTTCCCGAACTCCTGGGTCCCTCCTGACCTGAATCCCGTCCTGAACTCCTGGGTCCCCTCTCCAGGACTCCTGGGTCCTCTCTCCCCAACTCCTGGGTCCCTTGGGGCACTCCTGGGTCCCCCCCCAACTACTGGGTCCTTAGGGGTACTCCTGGGTCCCCTTTCCTGAACTCCTGGGTCCCTCCTGAACTGAATTCCCGCCTGAACTCCTGGGTCCGCTCTCCTGAATGCCTGGGTCCCTTTCCAGAACTCCTGGGTCCCTTTCTGGAACTCCTGGGTCCCTTTCCCGGAACTCCTGGGTCCTCTCTCCTGAACTCCTGCGTCCCCTTTCCCGAACTCCTGGGTCCCTCCTGAACTGAATCCCCACCTGAACTCCTGGGTCCTCTCTCCCGAACTCGTGGGTCCCTTGGGGCACTCCTGGGTCCCCCCTCAACTACTGGGTCCTTAAGGGTACTCCTGGGTCCCCTTTCCCGAACTCCTGGGTCCTTTGGGGCACTCCTGGGTCCCACCTCAACTACTGGGTCCTTACGGGCACTCCTGGGTCCCTCCTGACCTGAATCCCCGCCTGAACTCCTGGGTCCCTTTCCCAGACTCCTGGGTCCTCTCTCCTGAACTCCTGGGTCCCTTGGGGCACTCCTGGGTCCCCCTCCCAACTACTGGGTCCTTAGGGGTACTCCTGGGTCCCCTCTCTAGGATTCCTGGGTCCCTTGGGGCACTCCTGGGTCCCTCCCCAAATACTGGGTCCTTAGGGGCACTCCTGGGTCCCCTTTCCCAAACTCCTGGGTCCCTCCTGAACTGAATCCCCACCTGAACTCCTGGGTCCTCTCTTCCCAACTCCTGGGTCCCTTGGGGCACTCCTGGGTCCCCCCCAACTACTGGGTCTTTAGGGGTACTCCTGGGTCCCCTTTCCTGAACTCCTGGGTCCTTAGGGGCACTCCTGGGTCCCTCCTGACCTGAATCCCCGCCTGAACTCCTAGGTCCCTTTCCCAGACACCTGGGTCCTCTCTCCTGAACTCCTGGGTCCCTTGGGGCACTCCTGGGTCCCCCCCCAACTACTGGGTCCTTAGGAGTACTCCTGGGTCCCCTTTCCCGAACTCCTGGGTCCCTTGGGGCACTCCTTGGTCCCCCCCCAACTACTGGGTCCATAGGGGTACTCCTGGGTCCCTCCTGAACTGAATCCCCACCTGAACTCCTGGGTCCTCTCTCCTGAACTCCTGGGTCCCTTTCCCGAACTCCTGGGTCCCCCCCCAACTCCTGGGTCCTTAGGGGCACTCCTGGGTCCCCTTTCCCGAACTCCTGGGTCCTTAGGGGCACTCCTGGGTCCCTCCTGACCTGAATCCCCGCCTGAACTCCTGGGTCCCTTTCCCAGACACCTGGGTCCTCTCTCCTGAACTCCTGGGTCCCTTGGGGCACTCCTGGGTCCCCCCCCAACTACTGGGTCCTTAGGGGTACTCCTGGGTCCCCTTTCCCAAACTCCTGGGTCCCTCCTGAAATGAATCCCCACCTGAACTCCTGGGTCCTCTCTCCCGAACTCGTGGGTCCCTTGGGGCACTCCTGGGTCCCCCCTCAACTACTGGGTCCTTAGGGGTACTCCTGGGTCCCCTTTCCCGAACTCCTGGGTCCCTTGGGCCACTCCTGGGTCCCCCCTCAACTACTGGGTCCTTAGGGGCACTCCTGGGTCTCCTTTCCCGAACTCCTGGGTCCCTCCTGACCTGAATCCCCACCTGAACTCCTGGGTCCCCTCTCCAGGACTCCTGGGTCCTCTCTCTCGAACGCCTGGGTCCCTTGGGGCACTCCTTGGTCCCCCCTCAACTACTGGGTCCATAGAGGTACTCCTGGGTCCCTCCTGAACTGAATCCGCACCTGAACTCCTGGGTCCTCTCTCCTGAACTCCTGGGTCCCTTTCCCGAACTCCTGGGTCCCCCCCCAACTACTGGGTTTTTAGGGGCACTCCTGGGTCCCTCCTGAACTGAATCCCCACCTGAACTCCTGGGTCCTCTCTCCTGAACTCCTGGGTCCCATGGGGTACTCCTGGGTCCCCCCCCCAACTACTGGGTCCTTAGGGGCACTCCTGGGTCCCTTTCCCGAACTCCTGGGTCCCCCCCCAACTACTGGGTCCTTAGGGGCACTCCTGGGTCCCCTTTCCCGAACTCCTGGGTCCCTCCTGACCTGAATCCCCTCCTGAACTCCTGGGTCCCTTTCCCAGACGCCTGGGTCCCCTCTCCAGGACTCCTGGGTCCTCTCTCCCGAACTCCTGGGTCCCTTGGGGCACTCCTGGGTCCCCCTCCAACTACTGGGTCCTTAGGGGTACTCCTGGGTTCCCTTTCCAGAACTCCTGGGTCCTTTGGGGCACTCCTGGGTCCCTCCTGACCTGAATCCCCGCCTGAACTCCTGGGTCCGTTTCCCAGACTCCTGGGTCCTCTCTCCTGAACTCCTGGGTCCCTTGGGGCACTCCTGGGTCCCCCTCCCAACTACTGGGTCCTTAGGGGTACTCCTGGGTCCCCTCTCCAGGATTCCTGGGTCCCTTGGGGCACTCCTGGGTCCCTCCCCAAATACTGGGTCCTTAGGGGCACTCCTGGGTCCCCTTTCCCAAACTCCTGGGTCCCTCCTGAACTGAATCCCCACCTGAACTCCTGGGTCCTCTCTCCCGAACTCGTGGGTCCCTTGGGGCACTCCTGGGTCCCCCCTCAACTACTGGGTCCTTAGGGGCACTCCTGGGTCCCCTTTCCCGAACTCCTGGGTCCCTCCTGAACTGAATTCCCGCCTGATATCCTGGGTCCGCTCTCCTGGACTCCTGGGTCCTCTCTCTCGAACGCCTGGGTCCCTTGGGGCACTCCTTGGTCCCCCCCCAACTACTGGGTCCATAGGGGTACTCCTGGGTCCCTCCTGAACTGAATCCCCACCTGAACTCCTGGGTCCCTTTCCCGAACTCCTGGGTCCCCCCCCAACTACTGGGTCCTTAGGGGCACTCCTGGGTCCCCTTTCCCGAACTCCTGGGTCCCTCCTGACCTGAATCCCGTCCTGAACTCCTGGGTCCCTTTCCCAGACGCCTGGGTCCCCTCTCCAGAACTCCTGGGTCCTCTCTCCCGAACTCCTGGGTCCCTTGGGGCACTCCTGGGTCCCCCCCCAACTACTGGGTCCTTAGGGGTACTCCTGGGTCCCCTCTCCAGGATTCCTGGGTCCCTTGGGGCACTCCTGTGTCCCTCCCCAAATACTGGGTCCTTAGGGGCACTCCTGGGTCCCCTTTCCCAAACTCCTGGGTCCCTCCTGAACTGAATCCCCACCTGAACTCCTGGGTCCTTAGGGGCACTCCTGGGTCCCTTGGGGCACTCCTGGGTCCCCCCCCAACTACTGGGTCCTTAGGGGTACTCCTGGGTCCTCTTTCCTGAACTCCTGGGTCCTTAGGGGCACTCCTGGGTCCCTCCTGACCTGAATCCCCGCCTGAACTCCTGGGTCCCTTTCCCAGACTCCTGGGTCCTCTCTCCTGAACTCCTGGGTCCCTTGGGGCACTCCTGGGTCCCCCCCCAACTACTGGTTCCATAGGGGTACTCCTGGGTCCCTCCTGAACTGAATCCCCACCTGAACTCCTGGGTCCTCTCTCCTGAACTCCTGGGTCCCTTTCCCGAACTCCTGGGTCCCCCCCCAACTACTGGGTCCTTAGGGGCACTCCTGGGTCCCCTTTCCCGAACTCCTGGGTCCCTCCTGACCTGAATCCCCTCCTGAACTCCTGGGTCCCTTTCCCAGACGCCTGGGTCCCCTCTCCAGGACTCCTGGGTCCTCTCTCCCGAACTCCTGGGTTCCTTGGGGCACTCCTGGGTCCCCCCCCAACTACTGGGTCCTTAGGGGTACTCCTGGGTCCCCTTTCCTGAACTCCTGGGTCCCTCCTGAACTGAATCCCCTCCTGAACTCCTGGGTCCCTCTCCCAGACGACTGGGTCCCCTCTCCAGGACTCCTGGGTCCTCTCTCCCGAACTCCTGGGTCCCTTGGGGCACTCCTGGGTCCCCCCTCAACTACTGGGTCCTTAGGGGTACTCCTGGGTCCCCTCTCCAGGATTCCTGGGTCCCTTGGGGCACTCCTGGGTCCCTCCCCAACTACTGGGTCCTTAGGGGCACTCCTGGGTCCCCTTTCCCGAACTCCTGGGTCCCTCCTGAACTGAATCCGCACCTGAACTCCTGGGTCCTCTCTCCCCAACTCCTGGGTCCCTTGGGGCACTCCTGGGTCCCCCCCCAACTACTGGGTCCTTAGGGGTACTCCTGGGTCCCCTTTCCTGAAATCCTGGGTCCCTCCTGAAGTGAATTCCCGCCTGAACTCCTGGGTCCGCTCTCCTGAATGCCTGGGTCCCCTTCCGGAACTCCTGGGTCCCTTTCTGGAACTCCTGGGTCCCTTTCCCGGAACTCCTGGGTCCTCTCTCCTGAACTCCTGGGTCCCCTTTCCCGAACTCCTGGGTCCCTCCTGAACTGAATCCCCACCTGAACTCCTGGGTCCTCTCTCCTGAACTCGTGGGTCCCTTGGGGCACTCCTGGGTCCCACCTCAACTACTGGGTCCTTAAGGGTACTCCTGGGTCCCCTTTCCCGAACTCCTGGGTCCTTCCTGACCTGAATCCCCACCTGAACTCCTGGGTCCTCTCTCCTGAACTCCTGGGTCCTTTGGGGCACTCCTGGGTCCCCCCTCAACTCCTGGATCCTTAGGGGCACTCCTGGGTCCCTCCTGACCTGAATCCCCGCCTGAACTCCTGGGTCCCTTTCCCAGACTCCTGGGTCCTCTCTCCAGAACTCCTGGGTCCCTTGGGGCACTCCTGGGTCCCCCTCCCAACTACTGGGTCCTTAGGGGTACTCCTGGGTCCCCTCTCTAGGATTCCTGGGTCCCTTGGGGCACTCCTGGGTCCCTCCCCAAATACTGGGTCCTTAGGGGCACTCCTGGGTCCCCTTTCCCAAACTCCTGGGTCCCTCCTGAACTGAATCCCCACCTGAACTCCTGGGTCCTCTCTCCCCAACTCCTGGGTCCCTTGGGGCACTCCTGGGTCCCCCCCCAACTACTGGGTCCTTAGGGGTACTCCTGGGTCCCCTTTCCTGAACTCCTGGGTCCTTAGGGGCACTCCTGGGTCCCTCCTGACCTGAATCCCCGCCTGAACTCGTGGGTCCCTTTCCCAGACGCCTGGGTCCTCTCTCCAGGACTCCTGGGTCCTCTCTCCCGAACTCCTGGGTCCCTTGGGGCACTCCTGGGTCCCCCCGCAACTACTGGGTCCTTAGGGGTACTCCTGGGTCCCCTTTCCTGAAATCCTGGGTCCCTCCTGAAGTGAATTCCCGCCTGAACTCCTGGGTCCGCTCTCCTGAATGCCTGGGTCCCCTTCCGGAACTCCTGGGTCCCTTTCTGGAACTCCTGGGTCCCTTTCCCGGAACTCCTGGGTCCTCTCTCCTGAACTCCTGGGTCCCCTTTCCCGAACTCCTGGGTCCCTCCTGAACTGAATCCCCACCTGAACTCCTGGGTCCTCTCTCCTGAACTCGTGGGTCCCTTGGGGCACTCCTGGGTCCCCCCTCAACTACTGGGTCCTTAAGGGTACTCCTGGGTCCCCTTTCCCGAACTCCTGGGTCCTTCCTGACCTGAATCCCCACCTGAACTCCTGGGTCCTCTCTCCTGAACTCCTGGGTCCTTTGGGGCACTCCTGGGTCCCCCCTCAACTCCTGGATCCTTAGGGGCACTCCTGGGTCCCTCCTGACCTGAATCCCCGCCTGAACTCCTGGGTCCCTTTCCCAGACTCCTGGGTCGTCTCTCCAGAACTCCTGGGTCCCTTGGGGCACTCCTGGGTCCCCCTCCCAACTACTGGGTCCTTAGGGGTACTCCTGGGTCCCCTCTCTAGGATTCCTGGGTCCCTTGGGGCACTCCTGGGTCCCTCCCCAAATACTGGGTCCTTAGGGGCACTCCTGGGTCCCCTTTCCCAAACTCCTGGGTCCCTCCTGAACTGAATCCCCACCTGAACTCCTGGGTCCTCTCTCCCCAACTCCTGGGTCCCTTGGGGCACTCCTGGGTCCCCCCCCAACTACTGGGTCCTTAGGGGTACTCCTGGGTCCCCTTTCCTGAACTCCTGGGTCCTTAGGGGCACTCCTGGGTCCCTCCTGACCTGAATCCCCGCCTGAACTCCTGGGTCCCTTTCCCAGACTCCTGGGTCCTCTCTCTCGAACGCCTGGGTCCCTTGGGGCACTCCTTGGTCCCCCCCCAACTACTGGGTCCATAGGGGTACTCCTGGGTCCCTCCTGAACTGAATCCCCACCTGAACTCCTGGGTCCTCTCTCCTGAACTCCTGGGTCCCTTTCCCGAACTCCTGGGTCCCCCCCCAACTACTGGGTCCTTAGGGGCACTCCTGGGTCCCCTTTTCCGAACTCCTGGGTCCCTCCTGACCTGAATCCCCTCCTGAACTCCTGGGTCCCTTTCCCAGACGCCTGGGTCCCCTCTCCAGGACTCCTGGGTCCTCTCTCCCCAACTCCTGGGTCCCTTGGGGCACTCCTGGGTCCCCCCCCCAACTACTGGGTCCTTAGGGGCACTCCTGGGTCCCCTTTCCTGAACTCCTGGGTCCTTAGGGGCACTCCTGGGTCCCCTTTCCCGAACTCCTGGGTCCCTCCTGACCTGAATCCCGTCCTGAACTCCTGGGTCCCCTCTCCAGGACTCCTGGGTCCTCTCTCCCCAACTCCTGGGTCCCTTGGGGCACTCCTGGGTCCCCCCCCAACTACTGGGTCCTTAGGGGTACTCCTGGGTCCCCTTTCCTGAACTCCTGGGTCCCTCCTGAACTGAATTCCCGCCTGAACTCCTGGGTCCGCTCTCCTGAATGCCTGGGTCCCTTTCCAGAACTCCTGGGTCCCTTTCTGGAACTCCTGGGTCCCTTTCCCGGAACTCCTGGGTCCTCTCTCCTGAACTCCTGCGTCCCCTTTCCCGAACTCCTGGGTCCCTCCTGAACTGAATCCCCACCTGAACTCCTGGGTCCTCTCTCCCGAACTCGTGGGTCCCTTGGGGCACTCCTGGGTCCCCCCTCAACTACTGGGTCCTTAAGGGTACTCCTGGGTCCCCTTTCCCGAACTCCTGGGTCCTTTGGGGCACTCCTGGGTCCCACCTCAACTACTGGGTCCTTACGGGCACTCCTGGGTCCCTCCTGACCTGAATCCCCGCCTGAACTCCTGGGTCCCTTTCCCAGACTCCTGGGTCCTCTCTCCTGAACTCCTGGGTCCCTTGGGGCACTCCTGGGTCCCCCTCCCAACTACTGGGTCCTTAGGGGTACTCCTGGGTCCCCTCTCTAGGATTCCTGGGTCCCTTGGGGCACTCCTGGGTCCCTCCCCAAATACTGGGTCCTTAGGGGCACTCCTGGGTCCCCTTTCCCAAACTCCTGGGTCCCTCCTGAACTGAATCCCCACCTGAACTCCTGGGTCCTCTCTTCCCAACTCCTGGGTCCCTTGGGGCACTCCTGGGTCCCCCCCAACTACTGGGTCTTTAGGGGTACTCCTGGGTCCCCTTTCCTGAACTCCTGGGTCCTTAGGGGCACTCCTGGGTCCCTCCTGACCTGAATCCCCGCCTGAACTCCTAGGTCCCTTTCCCAGACACCTGGGTCCTCTCTCCTGAACTCCTGGGTCCCTTGGGGCACTCCTGGGTCCCCCCCCAACTACTGGGTCCTTAGGAGTACTCCTGGGTCCCCTTTCCCGAACTCCTGGGTCCCTTGGGGCACTCCTTGGTCCCCCCCCAACTACTGGGTCCATAGGGGTACTCCTGGGTCCCTCCTGAACTGAATCCCCACCTGAACTCCTGGGTCCTCTCTCCTGAACTCCTGGGTCCCTTTCCCGAACTCCTGGGTCCCCCCCCAACTCCTGGGTCCTTAGGGGCACTCCTGGGTCCCCTTTCCCGAACTCCTGGGTCCTTAGGGGCACTCCTGGGTCCCTCCTGACCTGAATCCCCGCCTGAACTCCTGGGTCCCTTTCCCAGACACCTGGGTCCTCTCTCCTGAACTCCTGGGTCCCTTGGGGCACTCCTGGGTCCCCCCCCAACTACTGGGTCCTTAGGGGTACTCCTGGGTCCCCTTTCCCAAACTCCTGGGTCCCTCCTGAAATGAATCCCCACCTGAACTCCTGGGTCCTCTCTCCCGAACTCGTGGGTCCCTTGGGGCACTCCTGGGTCCCCCCTCAACTACTGGGTCCTTAGGGGTACTCCTGGGTCCCCTTTCCCGAACTCCTGGGTCCCTTGGGCCACTCCTGGGTCCCCCCTCAACTACTGGGTCCTTAGGGGCACTCCTGGGTCTCCTTTCCCGAACTCCTGGGTCCCTCCTGACCTGAATCCCCACCTGAACTCCTGGGTCCCCTCTCCAGGACTCCTGGGTCCTCTCTCTCGAACGCCTGGGTCCCTTGGGGCACTCCTTGGTCCCCCCTCAACTACTGGGTCCATAGAGGTACTCCTGGGTCCCTCCTGAACTGAATCCGCACCTGAACTCCTGGGTCCTCTCTCCTGAACTCCTGGGTCCCTTTCCCGAACTCCTGGGTCCCCCCCCAACTACTGGGTTTTTAGGGGCACTCCTGGGTCCCTCCTGAACTGAATCCCCACCTGAACTCCTGGGTCCTCTCTCCTGAACTCCTGGGTCCCATGGGGTACTCCTGGGTCCCCCCCCCAACTACTGGGTCCTTAGGGGCACTCCTGGGTCCCTTTCCCGAACTCCTGGGTCCCCCCCCAACTACTGGGTCCTTAGGGGCACTCCTGGGTCCCCTTTCCCGAACTCCTGGGTCCCTCCTGACCTGAATCCCCTCCTGAACTCCTGGGTCCCTTTCCCAGACGCCTGGGTCCCCTCTCCAGGACTCCTGGGTCCTCTCTCCCGAACTCCTGGGTCCCTTGGGGCACTCCTGGGTCCCCCTCCAACTACTGGGTCCTTAGGGGTACTCCTGGGTTCCCTTTCCAGAACTCCTGGGTCCTTTGGGGCACTCCTGGGTCCCTCCTGACCTGAATCCCCGCCTGAACTCCTGGGTCCGTTTCCCAGACTCCTGGGTCCTCTCTCCTGAACTCCTGGGTCCCTTGGGGCACTCCTGGGTCCCCCTCCCAACTACTGGGTCCTTAGGGGTACTCCTGGGTCCCCTCTCCAGGATTCCTGGGTCCCTTGGGGCACTCCTGGGTCCCTCCCCAAATACTGGGTCCTTAGGGGCACTCCTGGGTCCCCTTTCCCAAACTCCTGGGTCCCTCCTGAACTGAATCCCCACCTGAACTCCTGGGTCCTCTCTCCCGAACTCGTGGGTCCCTTGGGGCACTCCTGGGTCCCCCCTCAACTACTGGGTCCTTAGGGGCACTCCTGGGTCCCCTTTCCCGAACTCCTGGGTCCCTCCTGAACTGAATTCCCGCCTGATATCCTGGGTCCGCTCTCCTGGACTCCTGGGTCCTCTCTCTCGAACGCCTGGGTCCCTTGGGGCACTCCTTGGTCCCCCCCCAACTACTGGGTCCATAGGGGTACTCCTGGGTCCCTCCTGAACTGAATCCCCACCTGAACTCCTGGGTCCCTTTCCCGAACTCCTGGGTCCCCCCCCAACTACTGGGTCCTTAGGGGCACTCCTGGGTCCCCTTTCCCGAACTCCTGGGTCCCTCCTGACCTGAATCCCGTCCTGAACTCCTGGGTCCCTTTCCCAGACGCCTGGGTCCCCTCTCCAGAACTCCTGGGTCCTCTCTCCCGAACTCCTGGGTCCCTTGGGGCACTCCTGGGTCCCCCCCCAACTACTGGGTCCTTAGGGGTACTCCTGGGTCCCCTCTCCAGGATTCCTGGGTCCCTTGGGGCACTCCTGTGTCCCTCCCCAAATACTGGGTCCTTAGGGGCACTCCTGGGTCCCCTTTCCCAAACTCCTGGGTCCCTCCTGAACTGAATCCCCACCTGAACTCCTGGGTCCTTAGGGGCACTCCTGGGTCCCTTGGGGCACTCCTGGGTCCCCCCCCAACTACTGGGTCCTTAGGGGTACTCCTGGGTCCTCTTTCCTGAACTCCTGGGTCCTTAGGGGCACTCCTGGGTCCCTCCTGACCTGAATCCCCGCCTGAACTCCTGGGTCCCTTTCCCAGACTCCTGGGTCCTCTCTCCTGAACTCCTGGGTCCCTTGGGGCACTCCTGGGTCCCCCCCCAACTACTGGTTCCATAGGGGTACTCCTGGGTCCCTCCTGAACTGAATCCCCACCTGAACTCCTGGGTCCTCTCTCCTGAACTCCTGGGTCCCTTTCCCGAACTCCTGGGTCCCCCCCCAACTACTGGGTCCTTAGGGGCACTCCTGGGTCCCCTTTCCCGAACTCCTGGGTCCCTCCTGACCTGAATCCCCTCCTGAACTCCTGGGTCCCTTTCCCAGACGCCTGGGTCCCCTCTCCAGGACTCCTGGGTCCTCTCTCCCGAACTCCTGGGTTCCTTGGGGCACTCCTGGGTCCCCCCCCAACTACTGGGTCCTTAGGGGTACTCCTGGGTCCCCTTTCCTGAACTCCTGGGTCCCTCCTGAACTGAATTCCCGCCTGAACTCCTGGGTCCGCTCTCCTGAATGCCTGGGTCCCCTTCCGGAACTCCTGGGTCCCTTTCTGGAACTCCTGGGTCCCTTTCCCGGAACTCCTGGGTCCTCTCTCCTGAACTCCTGGGTCCCTTGGGGCACTCCTGGGTCCCCCCCCAACTACTGGGTCCATAGGGGTACTCCTGGGTCCCTCCTGAACTGAATCCCCACCTGAACTCCTGGGTCCTCTCTCCTGAACTCCTGGGTCCCTTTCCCGAACTCCTGGGTCCCCCCCCAACTACTGGGTCCTTAGGGGCACTCCTGGGTCCCCTTTCCCGAACTCCTGGGTCCCTCCTGACCTGAATCCCCTCCTGAACTCCTGGGTCCCTTTCCCAGACGCCTGGGTCCCCTCTCCAGGACTCCTGGGTCCTCTCTCCCGAACTCCTGGGTCCCTTGGGGCACTCCTGGGTCCCCCCCCAACTACTGGGTCCTTAGGGGTACTCCTGGGTCCCCTTTCCTGAACTCCTGGGTCCCTCCTGAACTGAATTCCCGCCTGAACTCCTGGGTCCGCTCTCCTGAATGCCTGGGTCCCCTTCCGGAACTCCTGGGTCCCTTTCTGGAACTCCTGGGTCCCTTTCCCGGAACTCCTGGGTCCTCTCTCCTGAACTCCTGGGTCCCCTTTCCCGAACTCCTGGGTCCCTCCTGAACTGAATCCCCACCTGAACTCCTGGGTCCTCTCTCCTGAACTCGTGGGTCCCTTGGGGCACTCCTGGGTCCCCCCTCAACTACTGGGTCCTTAGGTGCACTCCTGGGTCCCTCCTGACCTGAATCCCCGCCTGAACTCCTGGGTCCCTTTCCCAGACTCCTGGGTCCTCTCTCCTGAACTCCTGGGTCCCTTGGGGCACTCCTGGGTCCCCCTCCCAACTACTGGGTCCTTAGGGGTACTCCTGGGTCCCCTCTCCAGGATTCCTGGGTCCCTTGGGGCACTCCTGGGTCCCTCCCCAAATACTGGGTCCTTAGGGGCACTCCTGGGTCCCCTTTCCCAAACTACTGGGTCCCTCCTGAACTGAATCCCCACCTGAACTCCTGGGTCCTCTCTCCCCAACTCCTGGGTCCCTTTCCCGAACTCCTGGGTCCCCCCCCAACTACTGGGTCCTTAGGGGTACTCCTGGGTCCCCTTTCCTGAACTCCTGGGTCCTTAGGGGCACTCCTGGGTCCCTCCTGACCTGAATCCCCGCCTGAACTCCTGGGTCCCTTTCCCAGACTCCTGGGTCCTATCTCCTGAACTCCTGGGTCCCTTGGGGCACTCCTGGGTCCCCCCCCAACTACTGGGTCCTTAGGGGTACTCCTGGGTCCCCTTTCCCGAACTCCTGGGTCCCTTGGGGCACTCCTGGGTCCCCCCTCAACTACTGGGTCCTTAGGGGCACTCCTGCGTCCCCTTTCCCGAACTCCTGGGTCCCTCCTGACCTGAATCCCCACCGGAACTCCTGGGTCCCCTCTCCAGGACTCCTGGGTCCTCTCTCTCGAACGCCTGGGTCCCTTGGGGCACTCCTGGGTCCCCCCCCAACTACTGGGTCCATAGGGGTACTCCTGGGTCCCTCCTGAACTGAATCCCCACCTGAACTCCCAGGTCCTCTCTCCTGAACTCCTGGGTCCCTTTCCCGAACTCCTGGGTCCCCCCCCAACTACTGGATCCTTAGGGGCACTCCTGGGTCCCCTTTCCCGAACTCCTTGGTCCTTTGGGGCACTCCTGCGTCCCCCCTCAACTCCTGGGTCCTTAGGGGCACTCCTGGGTCCCTCCTGACCTGAATCCCCGCCTGAACTCCTGGGTCCCTTTCCCAGACTCCTGGGTCCTCTCTCCTGAACTCCTGGGTCCCTTGGGGCACTCCTGGGTCCCCCTCCCAACTACTGGGTCCTTAGGGGTACTCCTGGGTCCCCTCTCCAGGATTCCTGGGTCCCTTGGGGCACTCCTGGGTCCCTCCCCAACTACTGGGTCCTTAGGGGCACTCCTGGGTCCCCTTTCCCGAACTCCTGGGTCCCTCCTGAACTGAATTCCCGCCTGATATCCTGGGTCCGCTCTCCTGGACTCCTGGGTCCTCTCTCTCGAACGCCTGGGTCCCTTAGGGCACTCCTTGGTCCCCCCCCAACTACTGGGTCCATAGGGGTACTCCTGGGTCCCTCCTGAACTGAATCCCCACCTGAACTCCTGGGTCCTCTCTCCTGAACTCCTGGGTCCCTTTCCCGAACTCCTGGGTCCCCCCCCAACTACTGGGTCCTTAGGGGCACTCCTGGGTCCCCTTTCCCGAACTCCTGGGTCCCTCCCGACCTGAATCCCGTCCTGAACTCCTGGGTCCCTTTCCCAGACGCCTGGGTCCCCTCTCCAGAACTCCTGGGTCCTCTCTCCCGAACTCCTGGGTCCCTTGGGGCACTCCTGGGTCCCCCCCCCAACTACTGGGTCCTTAGGGGTACTCCTGGGTCCCCTATCCTGAACTCCTGGGTCCCTCCTGAACTGAATTCCCGCCTGAACTCCTGGGTCCGCTCTCCTGAATGCCTGGGTCCCTTTCCAGAACTCCTGGGTCCCTTTCTGGAACTCCTGGGTCCTCTCTCCTGAACTCCTGCGTCCCCTTTCCCGAACTCCTGGGTCCCTCCTGAACTGAATCCCCACCTGAACTCCTGGGTCCTCTCTCCTGAACTCGTGGGTCCCTTGGGGCACTCCTGGGTCCCCCCTCAACTACTGGGTCCTTAAGGGTACTCCTGGGTCCCCTTTCCCGAACCCCTGGGTCCTTTGGGGCACTCCTGGGTCCCCCCTCAACTACTGGGTCCTTAGGTGCACTCCTGGGTCCCTCCTGACCTGAATCCCCGCCTGAACTCCTGGGTCCCTTTCCCAGACTCCTGGGTCCTCTCTCCTGAACTCCTGGGTCCCTTGGGGCACTCCTGGGTCCCCCTCCCAACTACTGGGTCCTTAGGGGTACTCCTGGGTCCCCTCTCCAGGATTCCTGGGTCCCTTGGGGCACTCTGGGTCCCTCCCCAAATACTGGGTCCTTAGGGGCACTCCTGGGTCCCTCCTGACCTGAATCCCCGCCTGAACTCCTGGGTCCCTTTCCCAGACTCCTGGGTCCTCTCTCCTGAACTCCTGGGTCCCTTGGGGCACTCCTGGGTCCCCCTCCCAACTACTGGGTCCTTAGGGGTACTCCTGGGTCCCCTCTCCAGGATTCCTGGGTCCCTTGGGGCACTCCTGGGTCCCTCCCCAAATACTGGGTCCTTAGGGGCACTCCTGGGTCCCCTTTCCCAAACTCCTGGGTCCCTCCTGAACTGAATCCCCACCTGAACTCCTGGGTCCTCTCTCCCCAACTCCTGGGTCCCTTGGGGCACTCCTGGGTCCCCCCCCAACTACTGGGTCCTTAGGGGTACTCCTGGGTCCCCTTTCCCGAACTCCTGGGTCCCTTGGGGCACTCCTGGGTCCCCCCCCAACTACTGGGTCCTTAGGGGCACTCCTGGGTCCCCTTTCCCGAACTCCTGGGTCCCCCCTGACCTGAATCCCCTCCTGAACTCCTGGGTCCCTCTCCCAGACTCCTGGGTCCTCTCTCCCGAACTCCTGGGTCCTGGGTCCCTTGGGGCACTCCTGGGTCCCCCCCCAACTACTGGGTCCTTAGGGGTACTCCTGGGTCCCCTTTCCTGAACTCCTGGGTCCCTCCTGAACTGAATTCCCGCCTGAACTCCTGGGTCCGCTCTCCTGAATGCCTGGGTCCCTTTCCAGAACTCCTGGGTCCCTTTCTGGAACTCCTGGGTCCCTTTCCCGGAACTCCTGGGTCCTCTCTCCTGAACTCCTGCGTCCCCTTTCCCGAACTCCTGGGTCCCTCCTGAACTGAATCCCCACCTGAACTCCTGGGTCCTCTCTCCTGAACTCGTGGGTCCCTTGGGGCACTCCTGGGTCCCCCCTCAACTACTGCGTCCTTAGGGGCACTCCTGGGTCCCTCCTGACCTGAATCCCCGCCTGAACTCCTGGGTCCCTTTCCCAGACTCCTGGGTCCTCTCTCCTGAACTCCTGGGTCCCTTGGGGCACTCCTGGGTCCCCCTCCCAACTACTGGGTCCTTAGGGGTACTCCTGGGTCCCCTCTCCAGGATTCCTGGGTCCCTTGGGCCACTCCTGGGTCCCTCCCCAAATACTGGGTCCTTAGGGGCACTCCTGGGTTCCCTTTCCCAAACTCCTGGGTCCCTCCTGAACTGAATCCCCACCTGAACTCCTGGGTCCTCTCTCCCCAACTCCTGGGTCCCTTGGGGCACTCCTGGGTCCCCCCCAACTACTGGGTCCTTAGGGGTACTCCTGGGTCCCCTTTCCTGAACTCCTGGGTCCTTAGGGGCACTCCTGGGTCCCTCCTGACCTGAATCCCCGCCTGAACTCCTGGGTCTGCTCTCCAGGACTCCTGGGTCCTCTCTCTCGAACTCCTGGGTCCCTTGGGGCACTCCTTGGTCCCCCCCCAACTACTGGGTCCATAGGGGTACTCCTGGGTCCCTCCTGAACTGAATCCCCACCTGAACTCCTGGGTCCTCTCTCCTGAACTCCTGGGTCCCTTTCCCGAACTCCTGGGTCCTTAGGGGCACTCCTGGGTCCCCCCCCAACTACTGGGTCCTTAGGGGCACTCCTGGGTCTTTTTCCCGAACTCCTGGGTCCCTCCTGACCTGAATCCCGTCCTGAACTCCTGGGTCCCTTTCCCAGACGCCTGGGTCCCCTCTCCAGGACTCCTGGGTCCTCTCTCCCCAACTCCTGGGTTCCTTGGGGCACTCCTGGGTCCCCCCCCAACTACTGGGTCCTTAGGGGTACTCCTGGGTCCCCTTTCCCGAACTCCTGGGTCCATCCTGACCTGAATCCCTGCCTGAACTCCTGGGTCCGCTCTCCCGAACGCCTGGGTCCCCATTCCTGAAAACCTGGGTCCGCTATCCCGAACTCCTGGGTCCCTCCTGAACTGAATCCCCGCCCCAACACGTGGGTCTGCTTTCCCGAACGCCTGGGTCCCTTTCCGGAACTCCTGGGTCCCTTTCCGGAACTCCTGGGTCCTCTCTCCCGAACTCCTGGGTCCTCTCTCCCGAAATCCTGGGTCCCTCCTGAACTGAATCCCCGCCCAACCTCCTGGGTCCCCTGTGCAGGACTCCTGGGTCCCCTCTCTCGAACTCCTGGGTCCCCTCTCCCGAACTCCTGGGTCCCTTGGGGCACTCCTGGGTCCCCCCCCAACTACTGGGTCCTTAGGGGTACTCCTGGGTCCCTCCTGAACTGAATCCCAACCTGAACTCCTGGGTCTTCTCTCCCGAACTCCTGGGTCCCGTCCCAACTACTGGGTCCTTAGGGGTACTCCTGGGTCCCCTTTCCCGAACTCCTGGGTTCCTCCTGAACTGAATCCCCGCCTGAACTCCTGGGTCTGCTCTCCCGAAGCTTAAGGAGGAGGTTGAGACGCTGAGGTCCATCAGGGAGTGCGAAAGGGAGTTCGACTGGTGGAGTAACACCCTGACGTGCCGGTCGGAAAGGCCCCAGGGAGGTACCCCCGAAAAGGAGATGGACCTCCTGCCCTCCCGGACAGAGGCGGAGGTCCTGAGACAGCCCCACCCTTGTCGCTGTCGGGCAGAGGTAAACGACCTAAAAGAAGATGAGGGTTGGAAGCTTATTCCAGTTCGGCATCACAGGCAGCCCCCCTCCCTGCCTGATTTGCCTCCCCAGGTGCCCCTCCGTAATAGGTTTGAGGCCCTGGATCTTGAAGAAGAGGTAGGTGAGGAGGTGGTGCCAAGCCTGCCTACAAGATCACATAGGAAGAGGCGGTTGACTACACAACTGCAGACTACCTCTGATAAGAAAGACAGAAGGGTGATTGTAATAGGAAATTCCGTTCTGAAAGGAACAGAGGGCCCAATATGCAGGGTTGACCCTCATCTTAGGGAAGTCTGTACTCTACCTGGAGCCCGGATCAAGGATATTGCTAGAGAGCTCCCCAGACTGGTGCACCCGACAGACTACTACCCGCTGCTGGTCTTCCAGACAGATGGGGAGGAAGCTGCTTCCCGTAGTCTGAGGGGAATGAAGAACGATTGCAAGGTCTTGGGAAGGATGGTGAAAGATTCAGAGGCTCAAGTGATCTTCTCTTCACTCCTTCCCTCTTCAAGTGACGATGTGGGGTGGAATGGGAAAATTCAATCTCTAAATGGTTGCCTCCAAGACTGGTGCTACAGGCAGGGCTTTGGTTTTTTTGATAATGGCTGGTTTTATAAGACTCCAGTCCGGACAGTGTTATGTAGGAAAGGCTTATCTCGCAGGGGCAAAAGGATGCTGGGGCAGGAATTAGCTGGGCTCATTTGGAGAGCTTTAAACTAGGCTCGAAGGGGGATGGGGTTGTAGTTGGGCTTGCCCCAGTGGGGCAGCATTCTAAAACAGATGAGGACCGGGTGGCCTCCTGTGCCCCTAGGGAGAAATTGGTGTGCTCTGCTTGCTCCCTGAAATGCCTGTGCACCAATGCGCGCAGCATGGGGAATAAGCAGGAGGAGTTAGAATCCTGTGTTCGGTCGGGAGATTATGATCTGGTGGCAATTACAGAAACGTGGTGGGACAGTTCACATGGCTGGAATGTGGTCATGGATGGCTACGCCCTTTTCAGGAAAGACAGGCCAGCCAGGCGTGGTGGTGGAGCTGCTCTCTATGTGAGAGAGCAACTGCAATGTACTAAATTCTGCCCAGGAGCGGATGAGGAACGAGTTGAGAGTGTATGGGTCAGGATCAAGGGACAGGCTGGCAGGGGTGATATGGTTGTAGGTGTCTAATACAGGCCACCAGATCAGGCTGAGGAAGTTGATGAGGCCTTCTATGCGCAGCTGAGAGTGGCCTCACAGTCACAGGCCCTGGTTGTTGTGGGTGATTTTAACTTCCCTGATGTTTGCTGGAAGGACCATTCAGCCAGCCAGCCACAGTCCAGGAGGTTCCTCCAGCGCATTGATGATCACTTCCTCATGCAGATGGTGGAGGAGCCGACCAGGAGAGGTGCACTGCTGGATCGCATCCTCACTAACAAAGAGGGTCTGGTCGAAGCAGTAAAGGTCGAGGGCTGCCTGGGTTGCAGTGACCACGAGAGGGTGGAGTTCAGCATCTCGTGTGGCAGGAACAGAACAGCAAGTAGAATTGCAACCCTGGACTTTGGCAGGGCTAATTTCGGCCTTTTCAAGCAATTGCTGGGGGAAATCCCATGGGCAAGACTGCTTGAAGGAAAAGGGGCCCAAGAGAGCTGGATTGCATTCAGAGATTGCTTCTTCCATGCTCAGGATCAGAGCATCCCCACACGTAGGAAGTCGAGGAAGGGAGCCAGGAGGCCTGCGTGGTTCAATAGGGATCTGTTGGGTATGCTCAAGCAGAAGAGGCGAGTTTACAGGTCATGGAAGCAGGGGCTGGCCACTTGGGAGGAATATAAGGCTGCTGTTAGAGGATGCAGGAGGGCAGCTAGGGTAGCCAAGGCCTCCTTAGAATTACAGCTGGCGAGAGGGGTTAAGGACAGCAAGAAGAACTTTTCCAAATACACAGCAGATAAAACTAATACCAGAGGCAATGTAGGCCCACTGATGAATGAGGTGGGTGCCCTGGTGGCAGAAGACACAGAGAAGGCAGAATTGCTGAATGCCTTCTTTGTCTCTGTCTACTCCGCTGGAGGCTGTCCTGGGGAACCCTGTACCCCTGAGACCCCGGATGAAGCCAGGTCAATGGAGGAGTTTGCTTTAGTCGATGAGGACTGGGTTAGGGAACAATTAAATAGTCTGGACATCCATAAATCCATGGGTCCAGATGGGATGCATCCGCGGATGCTGAGGGAGCTGGCTGAAGTCATTGCTGGACCGCTCTCCATCATTTTTGCCAAGTCTCGGGAAACGGGAGAGGTGCCCGAGGATTGGAGGAAAGCAAATGTCACTGCAGGCTTCAAAAAGGGCAAGAAGGAGGACCCGGGTAATTATAGAGCGGTCAGCCTCACCTCTGTCCCTGGGAAAGTAATGGAACAGCTTATCCTTGGTGTCATCTGAAGGCACATCAGGGATAAGAGGGTCATTAGGGGCAGTCAGCACAGCTTTACCAAGGGGAAGTCATGCTTGACCAACCTCATAGCCTTTTATGAGAATGTAACAAGGTGGATGGATGATGGCAGAGCGGTGGATGTGGTCTACCTTGACTTCAGTAAAGCCTTTGACACAGTCCCTCACAGCATCCTCACAGCTAAATTGAGGAGGTGTGGTCTAGACAACAGAGTAGTGAGGTGGGTTGCAAACTGGCTTAAAGAGAGAAGCCAGAGAGTGGTGGTCAATGGTGCGGAGTCCAGTTGGAGGCCAGTATCTAGTGGAGTGCCTCAGGGGTCAGTACTGGGGCCAATATTATTCAATATATTCATTAACGATTTAGACGAGGGAATTGAGTGTACGATCAGCAAGTTTGCTGATGACACCAAGCTGGGAGGAGTGGCTGACACTGGAAGCTGTGCTGCCATCCAGAGACCTGGACAGGCTGGAGAGTTGGGCGGGGGATAACCTGATGGAATTTAACAAGGGAAAGTGTAGAGTCCTGCATCTGGGCAGGAACAACCCCAGGGTCAGTATAGGTTGGGGCATGACCTATTAGAGAGCAGTGTAGGGGAAAGTGACCTGGGGGTCCTGGTGGAAAACAGGATGCCCATGAGCCAGCACTGTGCCCTTGTGGCCAGGAAGGCAATGGCATCCTTGGGTGTATAACAAGGGGGGTGGTCAGTAGATCGAGAGAGGTCCTCCTTCCCCTCTACTCCGCCCTGGTGAGACCCCATCTGGGATATTGTGTCCAGTTCTGGGCCCCTCAGTTCCAGAAGGACAGGGAACTGCTGGAGAGAGTCCAGCGTAGAGCAACAAAGATGATTAAGGGAGTGGAGCACCTCCCTTATGAAGAAAGGCTGAGGGAGCTGGGTGCTTGGCTCCTAAGACCATGCATACCATGGGAATATTTCAGCATTTCTGCTCTGGTTTTCAGTGTATTACACCAAAACACCCACCTGATGACGTCATTTCAAGAACAACAGCAGCAATTTGCAGAATTCAGCTTCTTTGGGGAACTGAGAAATTGCTGAGCTGACACCAAGTCCTGCTGTCTCCCTGTCACGCGCAGAGTGCCCGCATCCTCACCACGGTAGCGGGCATTGTGACAAAGGTTCTATGTCAGATGGGTGTGGCAGGCGAGCGCCCCCTAGGGGAGGGGGAGCCTGTCAGCCACGGGCCTGTCACTGCCTGCTGTCTCCCCTGTCACCAGCGAGGCCTCTGAAAAGTTTCCAAAACATCCCCAGACTTGGGTCCAGCATGGCCAAAAGTCTCCAAGAGACAAGTCGGAAAGAAGGATATGGAACAAAGGGAGAAAGCGAAGGGAGCAAGCCAAAGGGAGGGAAGAGGAAAATCTAGTGCTGGGCTGCAGGACTGAAATGGAGGAATGGAAAGACAAAAGCCAGGAAGCAGGAGAGTTTGAGAAAAGGAGAGAGGAAAGAAGAGACATGCAGCCAGACGAGGGGTTAATGAGAGAGGCTGGGACAGAGAACAGGATGAGAAGGAAATAAGGCAAGGCAAGGCTGGGCCAAAGGACGTTTCCTTGCTTTATATTTTCTACCACATTCATCTGGAGACGAGGAGGAAAGCCATCAGACCTGATGGATTAGGCCCAATCAAAAACCCCGGCTACTTGAGACACTTAGACTAAGCCTAAAATGCAAAGATCTCTCCATAAGGATGGGTTTTATACTCTACTTGCACAATCTGCTGGCAGTACAAAAGAATAAGCGGCAGATCTACTTAGGCTGAGTCACGGTGCTTTGCTCCTAAGACCATCAATACCATGGGAATATTTCAGCATTTCTGCTCTGGTTTTCAGTGTATTACACCAAAACACCCACCTGATGACATCATTTCAAGAACAACAGCAGCAATTTGCAGAATTCAGCTTCTTTGGGGAACTGAGAAATTGCTGAGCTGACACCAAGTCCTGCTGTGCCCCTGTCACCCTCAGAGTGCCCGCATCCTCACCACGGTAGCGGGCATTGTGACAAAGGTTCTATGTCAGATGGGTGTGGCAGTCGAGCGCCCCCTAGGGGAGGGGGAGCCTGTCAGCCCCGGGCCTGTCACTGCCTGCTGTCTCCCCCCTCAGCAGCGAGGCCTCTGAAAAGTTTCCAAAACATCCCCAGACTTGGGTCCAGTGTGGCCAAAAGTCTCCAAGAGACAAGTCGGAAAGAAGGATATGGAACAAAGGGAGAAAGCGAAGGGAGCAAGCCAAAGGGAGGGAAGAGGAAACTCTAGTGCCGGGCTGCAGGACTGAAATGAAGGAATGGAAAGACAAAAGCCAGGAAGCAGGAGAGTTTGAGAAAAGGAGAGTGGAAAGAAGAGACATGCAGCCAGACGAGGGGTTAGTGAGAGAGGCTGGGACAGAGAACAGGATGAGAAGGAAATAAGGCAAGGTAAGACTGGGCCAAAGGACGTTTCCTTGCTTTATATTTTCTACCACATTCATCTGGAAATGAGGAGGAAAGCCATCAGACCTGATGGATTAGGCCCAATCAAAAACCCCGGCTACTTGAGACACTTAGACTAAGCCTAAAATGCAAAGATCTCTCCATAAGGATGGGTTTTATACTCTACTTCCACAATCTGCTGGCAGTACAAAAGAATAAGCGGCAGATCTACTTAGGCTGAGTCACGGTGGTTTTGTGCAGAGACCATGCATACCATGGGAATATTTCAGCATTTCTGCTCTGGTTTTTGGTGTATTACACAAAAACACCCACCTGATGACGTCATTTCAAAAGCAACAGCAGCAATTTGCAGAATTCAGCTTCTTTGGGGAACTGAAAAATTGCTGAGCTGACACCAAGTCCTGCTGTCTCCCTGTCACCCGCAGAGTGCCCGCATCCTCACCACGGTGGCGGGCATTGTGACAAAGGTTCTATGTCAGCTGGGTGTGGCAGCCGAGCGCCCCCTAGTAAAGTGGGAGCCAGTCAGCCCGAGGCCTGTCACTGCCTGCTGTCTCCCCCCTCAGCAGCGAGGCCTCTGAAAAGTTTCCAAAACATCCCCAGACTTGGGTCCAGCGTGGCCAAAAGTCTCCAAGAGACAAGTCGGAAAGAAGGATATGGAACAAAGGGAGAAAGCGAAGGGAGCAAGCCAAAGGGAGGGAAGAGGAAAATCTAGTGCTGGGCTGCAGGACTGAAATGGAGGAATGGAAAGACAAAAGCCAGGAAGCAGGAGAGTTTGAGAAAAGGAGAGAGGAAAGAGGAGACATGCAGCCAGACGAGGGGTTAGTGAGAGAGGCTGGGACAGAGAACAGGATGAGAAGGAAATAAGGCAAGGCAAAATACGCCAAAGGACGTTTCCTTGCTTTATATTTTCTAACACATTCATCTGGAGACAAGGAGGAAAGCCATCAGACCTGATGGATTAGGCCCAATCAAAAACCCCGGCTACTTGAGACACTTAGACTAAGCCTAAAATGCAAAGATCTCTCCATAAGGATGGGTTTTCTACTCTACTTCCACAACCTGCTGGCAGTACAAAAGAATAAGCGGCAGATCTACTAAGGCTGAGTCACGGTGCTTTGCTCCTAAGACCATGCATACCATGGGAATATTTCAGCATTTCTGCTCTGGTTTTCAGTGTATTACACCAAAACACCCACCTGATGACGTCATTTCAAGAGCAACAGCAGCAATTTGCAGAATTCAGCTTCTTTGGGGAACTGAGAAATTGCTGAGCTGACACCAAGTCCTGCTGTGTCCCTGTCACCCGCAGAGTGCCCGCATCCTCACCACGGTAGCGGGCATTGTGACAAAGGTTCTATGTCAGATGGGTGTGGCAGCCGAGCGCCCCCTAGGGGAGGGGGAGCCTGTCAGCCCCGGGCCTGTCACTGCCTGCTGTCTCTCCCCTTAGCAGCGAGGCCTCTGAAAAGTTTCCAAAACATCCCCAGACTTGGGTCCAGCGTGGCCAAAAGTCTCCAAGAGACAAGTCGGAAAGAAGGATATGGAACAAAGGGAGAAAGCGAAGGGAGCAAGGCAAAGGGAGGGAAGAGGAAAATCTAGTGCTGGGCTGCAGGACTGAAATGGAGGAATGGAAAGACAAAAGCCAGGAAGCAGGAGAGTTTGAGAAAAGGAGAGAGGAAAGAACAGACATGCAGCCAGACGAGGGGTTAGTGAGAGAGGCTGGCACAGAGAACAGGCTGAGAAGGAAATAAGGCAAGGCAAATTACGCCAAAGGACGTTTCCTTGCTTTATATTTTCTAACACATTCATCTGGAGACAAGGAGGAAAGCCATCAGACCTGATGGATTAGGCCCAATCAAAAACCCCGGCTACTTGAGACACTTAGACTAAGCCTAAAATGCAAAGATCTCTCCATAAGGATGGGTTTTATACTCTACTTCCACAATCTGCTGGCAGTACAAAAGAATAAGCGGCAGATCTACTTAGGCTGAGTCACGGTGCTTGGCTCCTAAGACCATGCATACCATGGGAATATTTCAGCATTTCTGCTCTGGTTTTCAGTGTATTACACCAAAACACCCACCTGATGACGTCATTTCAAGAACAACAGCAGCAATTTGCAGAATTCAGCTTCTTTGGGGAACTGAGAAATTGCTGAGCTGACACCAAGTCCTGCTGTCTCCCTGTCACGCGCAGAGTGCCCGCATCCTCACCACGGTGGCGGGCATTGTGACAAAGGTTCTATGTCAGCTGGGTGTGGCAGCCGAGCGCCCCCTAGGGGAGGGGGAGCCTGTCAGCCCCGGGCCTGTCACTGCCTGCTGTCTCCCCCCTCAGCAGCGAGGCCTCTGAAAAGTTTCCAAAACATCCCCAGACTTGGGTCCAGCGTGGCCAAAAGTCTCCAAGAGACAAGTCGGAAAGAAGGATATGGAACAAAGGGAGAAAGCGAAGGGAGCAAGCCAAAGGGAGGGAAGAGGAAAATCTAGTGCTGGGCTGCAGGACTGAAATGGAGGAATGGAAAGACAAAAGCCAGGAAGCAGGAGAGTTTGAGAAAAGGAGAGAGGAAAGAAGAGACATGCAGCCACACGAGGGGTTAGTGAGAGAGGCTGGCACAGAGAACAGGATGAGAAGGAAATAAGGCAAGGCAAAATACGCCAAAGGACGTTTCCTTGCTTTATATTTTCTACCACATTCATCTGGAGACGAGGAGGAAAGCCATCAGACCTGATGGATTAGGCCCAATCAAAAACCTCGGCTATTTGAGACACTTAGACTAAGCCTAAAATGCAAAGATCTCTCCATAAGGATGGGTTTTATACTCTACTTCCACAATCTGCTGGCAGTACAAAAGAATAAGCGGCAGATCTACTTAGGCTGAGTCACGGTGCTTTGCTCCTAAGACCATGCATACCATGGGAATATTTCAGCATTTCTGCTCTGGTTTTCAGTGTATTACACCAAAACACCCACCTGATGACATCATTTCAAGAACAACAGCAGCAATTTGCAGAATTCAGCTTCTTTGGGGAACTGAGAAATTGCTGAGCTGACACCAAGTCCTGCTGTGCCCCTGTCACCCTCAGAGTGCCCGCATCCTCACCACGGTGGCGGGCATTGTGACAAAGGTTCTATGTCAGCTGGGTGTGGCAGTCGAGCGCCCCCTAGGGGAGGGGGAGCCTGTCAGCCCCGGGCCTGTCACTGCCTGTTATCTCCCCCTGTCAGCAGCGAGGCCTCTGAAAAGTATCCAAAACATCCCCAGACTTGGGTCCAGCGTGGCCAAAAGTCTCCGAGAGACAAGTCGGATAGAAGGATATGGAACAAAGAGAGAAAGCGAAGGGAGCAAGCCAAAGGGAGGGAAGAGGAAAATCTAGTGCCGGGCTGCAGGACTGAAATGGAGGAATGGAAAGACAAAAGCCAGGAAGCAGGAGAGTTTGAGAAAAGGAGAGAGGAAAGAAGAGACATGCAGCCAGAGGAGGGGTTAGTGAGAGAGGCTGGGACAGAGAACAGGATGAGAAGGAAATAAGGCAAGGCAAAATACGCCAAAGGACGTTTCCTTGCTTTATATTTCCTACCACATTCATCTGGAGACAAGGAGAAAAGCCATCAGACCTGATGGATCAGGACCAATCAAAAACCCCGGCTACTTGAGACACTTAGACTAAGCCTAAAATGCAAAGATCTCTCCATAAGGATGGGTTTTATACTCTACTTCCACAATCTGCTGGCAGTACAGAAGAATAAGCGGCAGATCTCCTTAGGCTGAGTCACGGTGCTTTGCTCCTAAGACCATGCATATCACGGGAATATTTCAGCATTTCTGCTCTGGTTTTTGGTGTATTACACAAAAACACCCACCTGATGACATCATTTCAAGAGCAACAGCAGCAATTTGCAGAATTCAGCTTCTTTGGGGAACTGAGAAATTGCTGAGCTGACACCAAGTCCTGCTGTGTCCCTGTCACCCACAGAGTGCCCGCATCCTCACCACGGTGGCGGGCATTGTGACAAAGGTTCTATGTCAGCTGGGTGTGGCAGCCGAGCGCCCCCTAGGGGAGGGGGAGCCTGTCAGCCCCGGGCCTGTCACTGCCTGCTGTCTCCCCCCACAGCAGCGAGGCCTCTGAAAAGTTTCCAAAACATCCCCAGACTTGGGTCCAGCGTGGCCAAAAGTCTCCAAGAGACAAGTCGGAAAGAAGGATATGGAACAAAGGGAGAAAGCGAAGGGAGCAAGCCAAAGGGAGGGAAGAGGAAAATCTAGTGCTGGGCTGCAGGACTGAAATGGAGGAATGGAAAGACAAAAGCCAGGAAGCAGGAGAGTTTGAGAAAAGGAGAGAGGAAAGAAGAGACATGCAGCCACACGAGGGGTTAGTGAGAGAGGCTGGCACAGAGAACAGGATGAGAAGGAAATAAGGCAAGGCAAAATACGCCAAAGGACGTTTCCTTGCTTTATATTTTCTACCACATTCATCTGGAGACGAGGAGGAAAGCCATCAGACCTGATGGATTAGGCCCAATCAAAAACCTCGGCTATTTGAGACACTTAGACTAAGCCTAAAATGCAAAGATCTCTCCATAAGGATGGGTTTTATACTCTACTTCCACAATCTGCTGGCAGTACAAAAGAATAAGCGGCAGATCTACTTAGGCTGAGTCACGGTGCTTTGCTCCTAAGACCATGCATACCATGGGAATATTTCAGCATTTCTGCTCTGGTTTTCAGTGTATTACACCAAAACACCCACCTGATGACATCATTTCAAGAACAACAGCAGCAATTTGCAGAATTCAGCTTCTTTGGGGAACTGAGAAATTGCTGAGCTGACACCAAGTCCTGCTGTGCCCCTGTCACCCTCAGAGTGCCCGCATCCTCACCACGGTGGCGGGCATTGTGACAAAGGTTCTATGTCAGCTGGGTGTGGCAGTCGAGCGCCCCCTAGGGGAGGGGGAGCCTGTCAGCCCCGGGCCTGTCACTGCCTGTTATCTCCCCCTGTCAGCAGCGAGGCCTCTGAAAAGTATCCAAAACATCCCCAGACTTGGGTCCAGCGTGGCCAAAAGTCTCCGAGAGACAAGTCGGATAGAAGGATATGGAACAAAGAGAGAAAGCGAAGGGAGCAAGCCAAAGGGAGGGAAGAGGAAAATCTAGTGCCGGGCTGCAGGACTGAAATGGAGGAATGGAAAGACAAAAGCCAGGAAGCAGGAGAGTTTGAGAAAAGGAGAGAGGAAAGAAGAGACATGCAGCCAGAGGAGGGGTTAGTGAGAGAGGCTGGGACAGAGAACAGGATGAGAAGGAAATAAGGCAAGGCAAAATACGCCAAAGGACGTTTCCTTGCTTTATATTTCCTACCACATTCATCTGGAGACAAGGAGAAAAGCCATCAGACCTGATGGATCAGGACCAATCAAAAACCCCGGCTACTTGAGACACTTAGACTAAGCCTAAAATGCAAAGATCTCTCCATAAGGATGGGTTTTATACTCTACTTCCACAATCTGCTGGCAGTACAGAAGAATAAGCGGCAGATCTCCTTAGGCTGAGTCACGGTGCTTTGCTCCTAAGACCATGCATATCACGGGAATATTTCAGCATTTCTGCTCTGGTTTTTGGTGTATTACACAAAAACACCCACCTGATGACATCATTTCAAGAGCAACAGCAGCAATTTGCAGAATTCAGCTTCTTTGGGGAACTGAGAAATTGCTGAGCTGACACCAAGTCCTGCTGTGTCCCTGTCACCCACAGAGTGCCCGCATCCTCACCACGGTGGCGGGCATTGTGACAAAGGTTCTATGTCAGCTGGGTGTGGCAGCCGAGCGCCCCCTAGGGGAGGGGGAGCCTGTCAGCCCCGGGCCTGTCACTGCCTGCTGTCTCCCCCCTCAGCAGCGAGGCCTCTGAAAAGTTTCCAAAACATCCCCAGACTTGGGTCCAGCGTGGCCAAAAGTCTCCAAGAGACAAGTCGGAAAGAAGGATATGGAACAAAGGGAGAAAGCGAAGGGAGCAAGCCAAAGGGAGGGAAGAGGAAAATCTAGTGCCGGGCTGCAGGACTGAAATGGAGGAATGGAAAGACAAAAGCCAGGAAGCAGGAGAGTTTGAGAAAAGGAGAGAGGAAAGAAGAGACATGCAGCCAGATGAGGGGTTAGTGAGAGAGGCTGGCACAGAGAACAGGATGAGAAGGAAATAAGGCAAGGCAAAATACGCCAAAGGACGTTTCCTTGCTTTATATTTTCTAACACATTCATCTGGAGACGAGGAGGAAAGCCATCAGACCTGATGGATTAGGCCCAATCAAAAACCCCGGCTACTTGAGACACTTAGACTAAGCCTAAAATGCAAAGATCTCTCCATAAGGATGGGTTTTATACTCTACTTCCACAATCTGCTGGCAGTACAAAAGAATAAGCGGCAGATCTACTTAGGCTGAGTCACGGTGCTTTGCTCCTAAGACCATGCATACCATGGGAATATTTCAGCATTTCTGCTCTGGTTTTCAGTGTATTACACCAAAACACCCACCTGATGACCTCATTTCAAGAGCAACAGCAGCAATTTGCAGAATTCAGCTTCTTTGGGGAACTGAGAAATTGCTGAGCTGACACCAAGTCCTGCTGGGTCCCTGTCACCCGCAGAGTGCCCGCATCCTCACCACGGTAGCGGGCATTGTGACAAAGGTTCTATGTCAGCTGGGTGTGGCAGTCGAGCGCCCCCTAGGGGAGGGGGAGCCTGTCAGCCCCGGGCCTGTCACTGCCTGCTTTCTCCCCCCTCAGCAGCGAGGCCTCTGAAAAGTTTCCAAAACATCCCCAGACTTGGGTCCAGCGTGGCCAAAAGTCTCCAAGAGACAAGTCGGAAAGAAGGATATGGAACAAAGGGAGAAAGCGAAGGGAGCAATGCAAAGGGAGGGAAGAGGAATATCTAGTGCCGGGCTGCAGGACTGAAATGGAGGAATGGAAAGACTAAAGCCAGGAAGCAGGAGAGTTTGAGAAAAGGAGAGAGGAAAGAAGAGACATGCAGCCACACGAGGGGTTAGTGAGAGAGGCTGGCACAGAGAACAGGATGAGAAGGAAATAAGGCAAGGCAAAATACGCCAAAGGACGTTTCCTTGCTTTATATTTTCTACCACATTCATCTGGAGACGAGGAGGAAAGCCATCAGACCTGATGGATTAGGCCCAATCAAAAACCCCGGCTACTTGAGACACTTAGACTAAGCCTAAAATGCAAAGATCTCTCCATAAGGATGGGTTTTCTACTCTACTTCCACAACCTGCTGGCAGTACAAAAGAATAAGCGGCAGATCTACTAAGGCTGAGTCACGGTGCTTTGCTCCTAAGACCATGCATACCATGGGAATATTTCAGCATTTCTGCTCTGGTTTTCAGTGTATTACACCAAAACACCCACCTGATGACGTCATTTCAAGAGCAACAGCAGCAATTTGCAGAATTCAGCTTCTTTGGGGAACTGAGAAATTGCTGAGCTGACACCAAGTCCTGCTGTGTCCCTGTCACCCGCAGAGTGCCCGCATCCTCACCACGGTAGCGGGCATTGTGACAAAGGTTCTATGTCAGATGGGTGTGGCAGCCGAGCGCCCCCTAGGGGAGGGGGAGCCTGTCAGCCCCGGGCCTGTCACTGCCTGCTGTCTCTCCCCTTAGCAGCGAGGCCTCTGAAAAGTTTCCAAAACATCCCCAGACTTGGGTCCAGCGTGGCCAAAAGTCTCCAAGAGACAAGTCGGAAAGAAGGATATGGAACAAAGGGAGAAAGCGAAGGGAGCAAGGCAAAGGGAGGGAAGAGGAAAATCTAGTGCTGGGCTGCAGGACTGAAATGGAGGAATGGAAAGACAAAAGCCAGGAAGCAGGAGAGTTTGAGAAAAGGAGAGAGGAAAGAACAGACATGCAGCCAGACGAGGGGTTAGTGAGAGAGGCTGGCACAGAGAACAGGATGAGAAGGAAATAAGGCAAGGCAAATTACGCCAAAGGACGTTTCCTTGCTTTATATTTTCTAACACATTCATCTGGAGACAAGGAGGAAAGCCATCAGACCTGATGGATTAGGCCCAATCAAAAACCCCGGCTACTTGAGACACTTAGACTAAGCCTAAAATGCAAAGATCTCTCCATAAGGATGGGTTTTATACTCTACTTCCACAATCTGCTGGCAGTACAAAAGAATAAGCGGCAGATCTACTTAGGCTGAGTCACGGTGCTTGGCTCCTAAGACCATGCATACCATGGGAATATTTCAGCATTTCTGCTCTGGTTTTCAGTGTATTACACCAAAACACCCACCTGATGACGTCATTTCAAGAACAACAGCAGCAATTTGCAGAATTCAGCTTCTTTGGGGAACTGAGAAATTGCTGAGCTGACACCAAGTCCTGCTGTCTCCCTGTCACGTGCAGAGTGCCCGCATCCTCACCACGGTGGCGGGCATTGTGACAAAGGTTCTATGTCAGCTGGGTGTGGCAGCCGAGCGCCCCCTAGGGGAGGGGGAGCCTGTCAGCCCCGGGCCTGTCACTGCCTGCTGTCTCCCCCCTCAGCAGCGAGGCCTCTGAAAAGTTTCCAAAACATCCCCAGACTTGGGTCCAGCGTGGCCAAAAGTCTCCAAGAGACAAGTCGGAAAGAAGGATATGGAACAAAGGGAGAAAGCGAAGGGAGCAAGCCAAAGGGAGGGAAGAGGAAAATCTAGTGCTGGGCTGCAGGACTGAAATGGAGGAATGGAAAGACAAAAGCCAGGAAGCAGGAGAGTTTGAGAAAAGGAGAGAGGAAAGAAGAGACATGCAGCCACACGAGGGGTTAGTGAGAGAGGCTGGCACAGAGAACAGGATGAGAAGGAAATAAGGCAAGGCAAAATACGCCAAAGGACGTTTCCTTGCTTTATATTTTCTACCACATTCATCTGGAGACGAGGAGGAAAGCCATCAGACCTGATGGATTAGGCCCAATCAAAAACCTCGGCTATTTGAGACACTTAGACTAAGCCTAAAATGCAAAGATCTCTCCATAAGGATGGGTTTTATACTCTACTTCCACAATCTGCTGGCAGTACAAAAGAATAAGCGGCAGATCTACTTAGGCTGAGTCACGGTGCTTTGCTCCTAAGACCATGCATACCATGGGAATATTTCAGCATTTCTGCTCTGGTTTTCAGTGTATTACACCAAAACACCCACCTGATGACATCATTTCAAGAACAACAGCAGCAATTTGCAGAATTCAGCTTCTTTGGGGAACTGAGAAATTGCTGAGCTGACACCAAGTCCTGCTGTCTCCCTGTCACGCGCAGAGTGCCCGCATCCTCACCACGGTGGCGGGCATTGTGACAAAGGTTCTATGTCAGCTGGGTGTGGCAGCCGAGCGCCCCCTAGGGGAGGGGGAGCCTGTCAGCCCCGGGCCTGTCACTGCCTGCTGTCTCCCCCCTCAGCAGCGAGGCCTCTGAAAAGTTTCCAAAACATCCCCAGACTTGGGTCCAGCGTGGCCAAAAGTCTCCAAGAGACAAGTCGGAAAGAAGGATATGGAACAAAGGGAGAAAGCGAAGGGAGCAAGCCAAAGGGAGGGAAGAGGAAAATCTAGTGCTGGGCTGCAGGACTGAAATGGAGGAATGGAAAGACAAAAGCCAGGAAGCAGGAGAGTTTGAGAAAAGGAGAGAGGAAAGAAGAGACATGCAGCCACACGAGGGGTTAGTGAGAGAGGCTGGCACAGAGAACAGGATGAGAAGGAAATAAGGCAAGGCAAAATACGCCAAAGGACGTTTCCTTGCTTTATATTTTCTACCACATTCATCTGGAGACGAGGAGGAAAGCCATCAGACCTGATGGATTAGGCCCAATCAAAAACCTCGGCTATTTGAGACACTTAGACTAAGCCTAAAATGCAAAGATCTCTCCATAAGGATGGGTTTTATACTCTACTTCCACAATCTGCTGGCAGTACAAAAGAATAAGCGGCAGATCTACTTAGGCTGAGTCACGGTGCTTTGCTCCTAAGACCATGCATACCATGGGAATATTTCAGCATTTCTGCTCTGGTTTTCAGTGTATTACACCAAAACACCCACCTGATGACATCATTTCAAGAACAACAGCAGCAATTTGCAGAATTCAGCTTCTTTGGGGAACTGAGAAATTGCTGAGCTGACACCAAGTCCTGCTGTGCCCCTGTCACCCTCAGAGTGCCCGCATCCTCACCACGGTGGCGGGCATTGTGACAAAGGTTCTATGTCAGCTGGGTGTGGCAGTCGAGCGCCCCCTAGGGGAGGGGGAGCCTGTCAGCCCCGGGCCTGTCACTGCCTGTTATCTCCCCCTGTCAGCAGCGAGGCCTCTGAAAAGTATCCAAAACATCCCCAGACTTGGGTCCAGCGTGGCCAAAAGTCTCCGAGAGACAAGTCGGATAGAAGGATATGGAACAAAGAGAGAAAGCGAAGGGAGCAAGCCAAAGGGAGGGAAGAGGAAAATCTAGTGCCGGGCTGCAGGACTGAAATGGAGGAATGGAAAGACAAAAGCCAGGAAGCAGGAGAGTTTGAGAAAAGGAGAGAGGAAAGAAGAGACATGCAGCCAGAGGAGGGGTTAGTGAGAGAGGCTGGGACAGAGAACAGGATGAGAAGGAAATAAGGCAAGGCAAAATACGCCAAAGGACGTTTCCTTGCTTTATATTTCCTACCACATTCATCTGGAGACAAGGAGAAAAGCCATCAGACCTGATGGATCAGGACCAATCAAAAACCCCGGCTACTTGAGACACTTAGACTAAGCCTAAAATGCAAAGATCTCTCCATAAGGATGGGTTTTATACTCTACTTCCACAATCTGCTGGCAGTACAAAAGAATAAGCGGCAGATCTCCTTAGGCTGAGTCACGGTGCTTTGCTCCTAAGACCATGCATATCACGGGAATATTTCAGCATTTCTGCTCTGGTTTTTGGTGTATTACACAAAAACACCCACCTGATGACTTCATTTCAAGAGCAACAGCAGCAATTTGCAGAATTCAGCTTCTTTGGGGAACTGAGAAATTGCTGAGCTGACACCAAGTCGTGCTGGGTCCCTGTCACCCACAGAGTGCCCGCATCCTCACCACGGTGGCGGGCATTGTGACAAAGGTTCTATGTCAGCTGGGTGTGGCAGCCGAGCGCCCCCTAGGGGAGGGGGAGCCTGTCAGCCCCGGGCCTGTCACTGCCTGCTGTCTCCCCCCTCAGCAGCGAGGCCTCTGAAAAGTTTCCAAAACATCCCCAGACTTGGGTCCAGCGTGGCCAAAAGTCTCCAAGAGACAAGTCGGAAAGAAGGATATGGAACAAAGGGAGAAAGCGAAGGGAGCAATGCAAAGGGAGGGAAGAGGAATATCTAGTGCCGGGCTGCAGGACTGAAATGGAGGAATGGAAAGACTAAAGCCAGGAAGCAGGAGAGTTTGAGAAAAGGAGAGAGGAAAGAAGAGACATGCAGCCACACGAGGGGTTAGTGAGAGAGGCTGGCACAGAGAACAGGATGAGAAGGAAATAAGGCAAGGCAAAATACGCCAAAGGACGTTTCCTTGCTTTATATTTTCTACCACATTCATCTGGAGACGAAGAGGAAAGCCATCAGACCTGATGGATTAGGCCCACTCAAAAACCCCGGCTACTTGAGACACTTAGACTAAGCCTAAAATGCAAAGATCTCTCCATAAGGATGGGTTTTCTACTCTACTTCCACAATCTGCTGGCAGTACAAAAGAATAAGCGGCAGATCTACTTAGGCTGAGTCACGGTGCTTTGCTCCTAAGACCATGCATACCATGGGAATATTTCAGCATTTCTGCTCTGGTTTTCAGTGTATTACACCAAAACACCCACCTGATGACGTCATTTCAAGAGCAACAGCAGCAATTTGCAGAATTCAGCTTCTTTGGGGAACTGAGAAATTGCTGAGCTGACACCAAGTCCTGCTGTGTCCCTGTCACCCGCAGAGTGCCCGCATCCTCACCACGGTAGCGGGCATTGTGACAAAGGTTCTATGTCAGCTGGGTGTGGCAGCCGAGCGCCCCCTAGGGGAGGGGGAGCCTGTCAGCCCCGGGCCTGTCACTGCCTGCTGTCTCCCCCCTCAGCAGCGAGGCCTCTGAAAAGTTTCCAAAACATCCCCAGACTTGGGTCCAGCGTGGCCAAAAGTCTCCAAGAGACAAGTCGGAAAGAAGGATATGGAACAAAGGGAGAAATCGAAGGGAGCAAGCCAAAGGGAGGGAAGAGGAATATCTAGTGCCGGGCTGCAGGACTGAAATGGAGGAATGGAAAGACAAAAGCCAGGAAGCAGGAGAGTTTGAGAAAAGGAGAGAGGAAAGAGGAGACATGCAGCCAGACGAGGGGTTAGTGAGAGAGGCTGGGACAGAGAACAGGATGAGAATGAAGTAAGGCAAGGCAAGGCTGGGCCAAAGGACGTTTCCTTGCTTTATATTTTCTACCACATTCATCTGGAGACGAGGAGAAAAGCCATCAGACCTGATGGATTAGGCCCAATCAAAAACCCCGGCTACTTGAGACACTTAGACTAAGCCTAAAATGCAAAGATCTCTCCATAAGGATGGGTTTTATACTCTACTTCCACAATCTGCTGGCAGTACAAAAGAATAAGCGGCAGATCTACTTAGGCTGAGTCACGGTGCTTTGCTCCTAAGACCATGCATATCATGGGAATATTTCAGCATTTCTGCTCTGGTTTTCAGTGTATTACACCAAAACACCCACCTGATGACATCATTTCAAGAGCAACAGCAGCAATTTGCAGAATTCAGCTTCTTTGGGGAACTGAGAAATTGCTGAGCTGACACCAAGTCCTGCTGTGTCCCTGTCACCCGCAGAGTGCCCGCATCCTCACCACGGTAGCGGGCATTGTGACAAAGGTTCTATGTCAGCTGGGTGTGGCAGCCGAGCGCCCCCTAGGGGAGGGGGAGCCTGTCAGCCCCGGGCCTGTCACTGCCTGCTGTCTCCCCCCTCAGCCGCGAGGCCTCTGAAAAGTTTCCAAAACATCCCCAGACTTGGGTCCAGCGTGGCCAAAAGTCTCCAAGAGACAAGTCGGAAAGAAGGATATGGAACAAAGGGAGAAAGCGAAGGGAGCAAGCCAAAGGGAGGGAAGAGGAAAATCTAGTAATGGGCTGCAGGACTGAAATGGAGGAATGGAAAGACAAAAGCCAGGAAGCAGGAGAGTTTGAGAAAAGGAGAGAGGAAAGAAGAGACATGCAGCCAGACGAGGGGTTAATGAGGGAGGCTGGGACAGAGAACAGGATGAGAAGGAAATAAGGCAAGGCAAGGCTGGGCCAAAGGACGTTTCCTTGCTTTATATTTTCTACCACATTCATCTGGAGACGAGGAGGAAAGCCATCAGACCTGATGGATTAGGCCCAATCAAAAACCCCAGCTACTTGAGACACTTAGACTAAGCTTAAAATGCAAAGATCTCTGCATAAGGATGGTTTTTATACTCCCACAATCTGCTGGCAGTACAAAAGAATAAGCGGCAGATCTCCTTAGGCTGAGTCACGGTGCTTTGCTCCTAAGACCATGCATATCATGGGAATATTTCAGCATTTCTGCTCTGGTTTTCAGTGTATTACACAAAAACACCCACCTGATGATGTCATTTCAAAAGCAACAGCAGCAATTTGCAGAATTCAGCTTCTTTGGGGAACTGAGAAATTGCTGAGCTGACACCAAGTCCTGCTGTGTCCCTGTCACCCTCAGAGTGCCCGCATCCTCACCACGGTGGCGGGCATTGTGACAAAGGTTCTATGTCAGCTGGGTGTGGCAGTCGAGCGCTCCCTAGGGGAGGGGGAGCCTGTCAGCCCCGGGCCTGTCACTGCCTGTTATCTCCCCCTGTCAGCAGCGAGGCCCCTGAAAAGTATCCAAAACATCCCCAGACTTGGGTCCAGCGTGGCCAAAAGTCTCCGAGAGACAAGTCGGATAGAAGGATATGGAACAAAGAGAGAAAGCGAAGGGAGCAAGCCAAAGGGAGGGAAGAGGAAAATCTAGTGCTGGGCTGCAGGACTGAAATGGAGGAATGGAAAGACAAAAGCCAGGAAGCAGGAGAGTTTGAGAAAAGGAGAGAGGAAAGAAGAGACATGCAGCCACACGAGGGGTTAGTGAGAGAGGCTGGGACAGAGAACATGATGAGAAGGAAATAAGGCAAGACAAAATACGCCAAAGGAGGTTTCCTTGCTTTATATTTTCTACCACATTCATCTCGAGACGAGGAGGACAGCCATCAGACCTGATGGATTAGGCCCAATCAAAAACCCCGGCTACTTGAGACACTTAGACTAAGCCTAAAATGCAAAGATCTCTCCATAAGGATGGGTTTTCTACTCTACTTCCACAATCTGCTGGCAGTACAAAAGAATAAGCGGCAGATCTCCTTAGGCTGAGTCACGGTGCTTTGCTCCTAAGACCATGCATACCATGGGAATATTTCAGCATTTCTGCTCTGGTTTTCAGTGTATTACACCAAAACACCCACCTGATGACATCATTTAAAGAGCAACAGCAGCAATTTGCAGAATTCAGCTTCTTTGGGGAACTGAGAAATTGCTGAGCTGACACCAAGTCGTGCTGGGTCCCTGTCACCTGCAGAGTGCCCGCATCCTCACCACGGTAGCGGGCATTGTGACAAAGGTTCTATGTCAGCTGGGTGTGGCAGCCAAGCGCCCCCTAGGGGAGGGGGAGCCTGTCAGCCCCGGGCCTGTCACTGCCTGTTATCTCCCCCTGTCACCAGCGAGGCCTCTGAAAAGTTTCCAAAACATCCCCAGACTTGGGTCCAGCGTGGCCAAAAGTCTCCAAGAGACAAGTAGGAAAGAAGGATATGGAACAAAGGGAGAAAGCAAAGGGAGCAAGCCAAAGGGAGGGAAGAGGAAAATCTAGTGCCGGGCTGCAGGACTGAAATGGAGGAATGGAAAGACAAAAGCCAGGAAGCAGGAGAGTTTGAGAAAAGGAGAGAGGAAAGAAGAGACATGCAGCCAGAGGAGGGGTTAGTGAGAGAGGCTGGGACAGAGAACATGATGAGAAGGAAATAAGGCAAGGCAAGGCTGGGCCAAAGGACGTTTCCTTGCTTTATATTTTCTACCACATTCATCTGGAGACGAGGAGGAAAGCCACCAGACCTGATGGATTAGGCCCAATCAAAAACCCCGGCTACTTGAGACACTTAGACTAAGCCTAAAATGCAAAGATCTCTGCATAAGGATGGTTTTTATACTCTCACAATCTGCTGGCAGTACAAAAGAATAAGCGGCAGATCTCCTTAGGCTGAGTCACGGTGCTTTGCTCCTAAGACCATCAATACCATGGGAATATTTCAGCATTTCTGCTCTGGTTTTCAGTGTATTACACCAAAACACCCACCTGATGACGTCATTTCAAGAGCAACAGCAGCAATTTGCAGAATTCAGCTTCTTTGGGGAACTGAGAAATTGCTGAGCTGACACCAAGTCCTGCTGTGTCCCTGTCACCCGCAGAGTGCCCGCATCCTCACCACGGTAGCGGGCATTATGACAAAGGTTCTATGTCAGCTGGGTGTGGCAGCCGAGCGCCCCCTAGGGGAGGGGGAGCCTGTCAGCCCCAGGCCTGTCACTGCCTGCTGTCCCCCCTGTCACAAGCGAGGCCTCTGAAAAGTTTCCAAAACATCCCCAGACTTGGGTCCAGCGTGGCCAAAAGTCTCCAAGAGACAAGTCGGAAAGAAGGATATGGAACAGAAGGAGAAAGCGAAGAGAGCAAGTCAAAGGGAGGGAAGAGGAAAATCTAGTGCCGGGCTGCAGGACTGAAATGGAGGAATGGAAAGACAAAAGCCAGGAAGCAGGAGAGTTTGAGAAAAGGAGAGAGGAAAGAGGAGACATGCAGCCAGACGAGGGGTTAGTGAGAGAGGCTGGCACAGAGAACAGGATGAGAAGGAAATAAGGCAAAGCAAGGCTGGGCCAAAGGACGTTTCCTTGCTTTATATTTTCTAACACATTCATCTGGAGACGAGGAGGAAAGCCATCAGACCTGATGGATTAGGCCCAATCAAAAACCCCGGCTACTTGAGACAGTTAGACTAAGCCTAAAATGCAAAGATCTCTCCATAAGGATGGTTTTTATACTCTACTTCCACAATCTGCTGGCAGTACAAAAGAATAAGCGGCAGATCTACTTAGGCTGAGTCACGGTGCTTTGCTCCTAAGACCATGCATACCATGGGAATATTTCAGCATTTCTGCTCTGGTTTTCAGTGTATTACACCAAAACACCCACCTGATGACGTCATTTCAAGAGCAACAGCAGCAATTTGCAGAATTCAGCTTCTTTGGGGAACTCAGAAATTGCTGAGCTGACACCAAGTCCTGCTGTGTCCCTGTCACCCGCAGAGTGCCCGCATCCTCACCACGGTAGCGGGCATTGTGACAAAGGTTCTATGTCAGCTGTTGCTCTTGTGTCCGTCAAGAGAGCTACAACGAAGCATGCCGAACGGAGAAAATAGCAGCAGCTCATCTGTTCACACCTTGTTTCGGCCGTGTGCTCGAACGCCAAGACGTTCGTGCTGCTGTGAGATGAAAGACGTCCTTCTGCATATGTGGTTGCTCACACCGGTCCACTTGTTAGTGTATCCATTCAGTGCTGGGCTGCGGGGCATTCAGAAGTGGCTCTGTGGAGATGTCTGCATAGAGGCAGCTGTCAGAACACGCACACTCGATTGTTCACCAAAACATATGCAGACGCGTCCTTACCCTGTAGATTTCGATCCACAGAGTTCCCTGTGTTCGCAAGAGACAAGGGAATCGAATCTGTACGCACAGAAGCAATACCGGACCGTTTCCCTCGGAGTGAACACGAAAGAGCCGTCTATACACTTGCAGACATGGGAACGTGCCTCAATGCGGTCACAGAGGCAGCAGCTTTTGCACAGATGCTCTGGTGATTCTGGCACTTTCCAGGCACACTCCTGAAAGTCGCGCACACTGCTGTTCACTCGCTAAACGACCTCTTCGGAAACACGTCTCCGGTCCATGTACCGCTCAGATTTCTTCTCGTATAACTGTGAACTGTGTCAGCGCGGGGATTCCGTCTCTGTTGAGCAGATGTCAATCCTGCCTCGCTTTTGCTTTGTTGCCTCTACCAAGATGATTTCCTGTTTCTGTCTTCACTGGAGCAGGCAGACACAGCCAACGCACAGCAAGTGTCAAGAGACACACTCCGTCCGCTGAGCTCAACGCTTGTGCAGATGCACGTGTGCGACAAAGTCAACACACGTGCTTGTGGAGAGAAAGAAAGGGACTCACAGGCGTGTGGAGTGACGGATAGAAAGAGTGGGCGCTAAGGAACACAGAGTTTCAGGCAGACTGTCTCCACACAAACAGGCACCTGTCTGCAGGTATCCTAGATCTTGATTCTTGAACTTGGGGAAACATGCGTCTGAGCAAAACTCCCAAACGCTTCCAGGAAAGACACAGGCTCTCCCACAAGCATACAAGTGTTTGCCCTCAGCTATAGATCAGAGACAAGCTTGTGAAGAGATGCCCTGATATTCTTTCGCTTTATGGCATCATGTGTTTCGTTTCTCTTGGAAATCGATTGCTAAGTGTCTTTCCTCGGGCGACTGTGAAGCATTTGCCAGCGGAGGAGAAGTAGCACGGAGCAGCATTCAGTACTGTCTACGTCACGGCCCCTTATAAGACAGCGGCACTGGCGCACACACACACACAGGAGACGGCAGCACTGGCGCACACACACACACACAGGAGACGGCAGCACTACTTCAAAACTTCAAGACGCTGGGAAGAAGTGCCAGTCCCTTAGACTGGAGGGGTACAGAGCACAGCTGCCGATGCAGCCCAGAACTACACCATAAAACACAACTGCGCAGAAACATCCAAAATGCAAAAACCATCCACGCTTTCAGCTGCTGATACAAGAAAACCAGGACCCGATTGGCGCTACGCCAACTGGCACCGGCGTTCCGGATCCCGGGATGGCGCCCGGGATGCCTGTCGGGTCCCTCAAGTGCGACGAGACCCCGGGACCGTCTGACAGGCACAATGCAAGCCTCCCCACCTGCAATACAACACTGACACTAGGCTGGAGCTGCCCTGCCCGGGACACGCTGGCATCGCACTGTGAAGTTCCCTGGACCCTTCGCCTGCCCAAAAGGGACTGTTCCTGGATCACCCTTGCCCCAAAGAGAACTTTACCCCCCTCCCTGCAGTTCCCAACCCCCTCCCAGCCCCCCAGCCTCCACTTCTCTTTCAGAGGGCCAAGAGACTGAATCCATCTTCAACAGAGGAAAACACCACATGTGCTGATAGAGATCGTCCTGCATCACCAAGTTCCTCCTTGTCCTGGTTTTGTTAAAAAACAAGTTTCTCTTTTAGTGATTTTTTGCCTGTCAGCTAAAGCCTTCATATTAGCTGCATTTTCCTGGAGAACCCAACACATGTTTTGGTTAAACCTAGCAATGGAATGCAAACTTATTGATAAGCACGGACGGACATCTCGCGAGAGGGGCAACGAGAAACTGATGACTGAGAGACTGACCAACCGTGTATAACATTCCATTCACGTGAATACTTCATATAAAAGTGGGAGATCACGAGGATCTCGGCCCCTTTTTTCCCTTTTTTCCCTTTTTCCCTTTTTCCTCATGGCTGACATTAGGAGAGGACCTTGCTGGTCGTCCCTGCGAACTGAGGCCTAGTGAGAGACTGAATCCAGCTCCGGTTGGCTACAGAGTCTAATCCAGGACTTTGGGTGCTGGCTCTGCAGTTGCTGAGACTTACAAGATTGGTTTTGTATATTTTGTATTATTTTCTCTATTCTTATTAGTAGCATTAGTAAAACATCTTTAACTTTTCCAACTCTCTTCTCTCTGTCCTTCTTTCCCTCCCGATCGCCTGTCCTGAGTGGGAAGGGGGGAGAGGGAGGGGCAAAAGGGGGAAGTGGGGGGGAAAGGAGGTTAACAATACATCTGCCAGGGTTTGATTGTCACCCCGCAATATTAACCCTTGACAGATAATTGGCACCCAACGTGGGGCAAGAGAAAGGGGTAAATTTGGAGATTTTTGGCTTTTCTACTGCTCTGACGTACCTTTCAATTTTCTTGGCACGGTGCCAACTCAGAGTTGTGATACTCGTGCGTGGGTTTGCTTTGGATATTATTTAGTGGTATTAAGGCAAAGTGAATTACATCGATTTAAAGATGTTATGGCAAAAGTTGTATCAGTTATTTTCTATATTGTGCTCGCTGATCCCATATCTGTGTTGGTGTTTCTTTCTGAATCGAAGTATTCATTATATAACAACAAGAAACTGGACAGCGGTCATGATGATACTGTGTGGTATGGCACTGGTTTATTTCACTATACTGCAGCCGCTAATGAATTTCTACTCGCTTCTGCTTTACCTTGAAAAACCTCCAGGAGAGATTAAAGAGCAGAATGGCTCTATATTTGCTAATTGGTCAAGCGAATCTTTAGAAAGGCTGACTAACAATACTTTTGTGTTTTCGCTAGGACAGTTTGCAAATGTTTTAGAGAACTTTGAATATCCTTGGAGCTTTGTAGAACTGTGATGGTGTTATCTGGTTTACTGAATGTGTGTCAGTTTGTGTTACTGTTAAGAGAAATGAGGTTCAATAGGAGGTTTGCGTCTCTTTTTAGTCCTGAGATTTGCAGTGCGTCTTCGGAAGCTTTAGCAAAAAGCACTCCTAGCCGCTCGAGAAAAAGCAAAACAGCCAAAGCTGCTGCTGCAGCCACTGCCCCCCAACCGCGGCTTCAGAGGCTGAAGCTACAGCTCCTCCGCAGAGCTCCTCTGCCAAGGTCGCTGCAGATAACGTTACTTCTCCAGCCTCAAAGGCTAACAAGGCAGCCCCCCCGCCTTCACACACTGGGCACTGTTGCTGCTGTAACCACAGCAATCACTGTGACAGTCATTCAGACTCTGAAAATGAATCAAATGATGGTGAACCCATATCAGCATCAGTTGCTGGTTGTAAGAAAGTCACTAGAAAGACTACCTGTGCAGCAGGTGATGGCACAGGGCCAACATCAACCCAAGAGGCATCATCATCAGGACAGGGTGGAGATGAAGTGACCACCACTCGGTCCTTTTCTCCAGGTGAGCTGAGAGATCTGCGAAAAGACTTCAGTCGTCGTGAAGGCGAGAATATTTTAACCTGGCTGCTGCGATGCTGGGACAATGAGGCAGAAACAATTGGATTAGAAGGTGGTGAAGCCAGGCAACTGGGATCTCTGTCAAAAGATTCCACCATTGATAGGGCAATTTCAAGAGAGTCTAATGCCTCTACTCTCTGGACCCGACTCCTGGCAGCTATGAAAGTCAGATTTCCCTACAAGGAAGATTGTATATCCAAGTTAGGGAAATGGAATACTATGGAGAGAGGTATCCAATTCCTGAGAGAATTAGCTGTGCGAGAGATCATCTATCTAGGACCAAACAGCCAAGAGGGGACAGACCCAGATAGAATCAATTGTACAAAATCTATGTGGTGCAGATTTGTACAAAGTGCACCACCTGCATATGCTAAGTCATTGGCAGGAATGGTCTGGTCAGCTAGAGGTATACAAGAAATTAATGAAGTGATTGAGCAGCTCCGGTACTTTGAGGACAGCCTTGCTGGTTCTCTACGGGCTTGTATATCCGCTGTGGAGAAACTGTGTGAAAAATCTGATGACCGGTTTGAAAAGCTGTTGCAAGAAATCAAAGAGCTCGGAGAAGACTCGTACCGTTCACGACCTGCACAAACCTATGTTTCAGCTGTTAAGAGAAGGCGTTTCCAATCTCGAGAGAGAGGGCAGAGACAGCCCACAAAAAGAGGTTCACTGTGGTTCTTCCTACATGAGCAGGGAGAAAACATCAATAAGTGGCATGGAAGGCCTACCTCAACTTCAAGAACGAGTACGTGAGATAAAAGGAAAAACTCCTAGGAAAGTGGCTGCTCCAGTTTACAAAAGGAGCAGAAGAGATTCTGATGCTCTTGAAGGAACCTCTAATTCACACCCAGAGACTGTGCAAAACAGGAATTAGAGGTGCCCTGCCTCCAACCAGGTGGAGGAAAGGGATAACAGAGTTTATTGGACTGTAGAAATACTATGGCCTGGTACAACACAACCCCAGGAGTACAAAGCTTTAGTGGACACTGGTGCTCAGTGCACAATAATTCCTTCTAATTATAAAGGAACGCAATCCATCAATATTGTTGGAGTGACTGGGGGATCCCAGGAACTGACTGTTGCAGAGGCTGAAATGAGCCTAACTGGAAAAAACTGGCAAAAGCATCCCATTGTGACTGGTCCAGATGCTCCGTGCATCCTTGGTATAGACTACCTCAGGAGAGGGTATTTTAAGGACCCAAAAGGGTATAGGTGGGCATTTGGTATAGCAGCTGTGGACACTGAGAAAATTGAACAGCTGTCTGATTTGCCTGGTCTTTCAGATGACCCTTCTGTTGTAGGACTGCTGATGGTTGACGATCAGCAGGTGCCAATTGCTACCACGACGGTGCATCGCTGGCAATATCACACCAATCGAGACTCTTGGATTCCTATCCAGAAGCTGATTCGTCAATTGGAAAGCCAGGGTGTGATCAGTAAGACTCGCTCACCTTTTAACAGCCCAATCTGGCCAGTGCGTAAGTCTAATGACGAGTGGAGACTAACTGTAGACTATCGTTGCCTGAATGAAGTTACACCACCACTGAGTGCTGCTGTGCCTGACATGCTAGAACTGCAATTTGAACTGGAGTCAAAGGCAGCCAAGTGGTATGCTACAATTGACATTGCTAATGCATTTTTCTCTATTCCTGTAGCAGCAGAGTGCAGGCCGCAGTTTGCTTTCACCTGGAGGGGCATCCAGTATACATGGAATCGCTTACCCCAGGGGTGGAAACACAGTCCTACCATCTGCCATGGACTGATCCAGACCACGCTGGAGCAAGGTGAAGCTCCAGAACACTTGCAATATATTGATGACATCATCGTATGGGGCGACGCAGCGAAAGAAGTCTTCGAGAAAGGTGAGAGAATAATTCCTATTCTTTTGGACGCTGGTTTTGCCATAAAACGAAGCAAGGTCAAGGGACCTGCACGAGAGATCCAGTTTTTAGGAATAAAATGGCAAGATGGCCGTCGTCAGATCCCAATGGATGTGATCAACAAAATTGCAGCAATGTCTCCACCTACTAATAAAAAGGAGACACAGACTTTCTTTGCGTTGTAGGTTTTTGGAGAATGCATATTCCTGACTACAGCCACATTGTGAGCCTCTCTATCGAGTGACTCGTAAAAAGAACCAATTTGAGTGGGGCCCTGAACAACGACAAGCCTTTGAACAAATTAAGCGTGAGATAACTCATGCGGTGGCCCTTGGACCAGTCCAAACTGGACTAGATGTTAAAAATGTGCTCTACACCGCAGCCGGAGATAATGGACTTACCTGGAGCCTCTGGCAGAAAGCACCAGGAGAAACCCGAGGTCAACCCTTAGGTTTTTGGAGTCGAGGATACAAAGGATCTGAGGCCAACTATACTCCAACTGAAAAGGAAATACTAGCAGCATATGAAGGAGTTCGAGCTGCTTCAGAAGTGATCGGCACCGAAAACGCTCCGCAACGACAGCGACGCCAAAACCAGAGATGGCATCAATCGAAACACCCTGCAGGGAGGCAGTGATGAGGCAAGGAGCCTCTTCTGCAACCCCAGGAAAAAGGACCCCAACGTCACGGCCCCTTATGAGATGGCGGCACTGGCGCGCACACACCCACAGAGCAGACAGCGGCACTGGCGCGCACACACCCACAGAGCAGACGGCGGCACTGGCGCGCACACACCCACAGAGCAGACGGCGGCACTGGCGCGCACACACCCACAGAGCAGACGGCGGCACTGGCGCGCACACACCCACAGAGCAGACGGCGGCACAACCTAAGAACTTCTTCCCAGCATCTCGAAGTGTCAGTCCCTAGGACTGGAGGGGTAGAGAGCAGAGCTGCTGATGCAGCCCAGAATGACACCATAAATCACAACTGACCAGGAACATCCAAAATGCAAGAACCGTCCACGCTTTTGGCTGATGATACAATAATCCAGCACCCGATTGGCATTATGCCAATTAACACCGGCATTCTGGATCCCGGGATGGCACCTGAGAGGCCCGTTGGGCCCCCAGAGGACAGCGAGACCCCGAGATCATCTGACAGATGCAAGGCAGGCTTCCCGAGCTACACGACAACGCAGACGCAGGCTGGAGCTGCCCTGCCCGGCACATGCTGGCATCGCACTGTAAAGTTCCCTGGGCCCTTTACCCACCCAAAGGGGACTTGTCCTGGACAGTCCTTTCCCTTATCAGAACTTTACCCCCATCCCTGCGATTCCCGGCCCCTTCCCAGCCCCCGTGCCTCCACTTATCTTTCAGAGGGCCGAGGGACCAAATCCACCTTCGACAGAGAAAACGCCACGTGCGCTAACGGAGATGTTCCTGCATTGCCGGGGTCCTCTTCAACATCTACGGTAACACAGGAAAAGACACGCTCACTAAGCCGTGCCAGCATACAGTATAGCGGGGTAAACGCCGACTCCTCCCGCAACACCCACCTCCTCCTAAGTTCCTCGGCGTTCCGTTCGGCGCGTCGTGTCACGGGTGCGGTCACAAGCCCTCATCGCTCGTAACACCTAAGACAGCGAGAAACAAAAGAACTGTAGGGCTTGGAGCGAGTCCCCAGCCCCACGCTCCTCCTCGCCCATACCCCGGCTCACCAGAAACGTTCCTCCAAGTCCAAAGGGCCCAAAAGGAGCCTGCAAAACAAGAAGGAAACGCTGAACCGAGTCACCGAGCGACACCGGGCTCCTCGACACCCACCGCCGCCTCACCTTCTCGGCTGCTGGTCGGCGTGCGGCTTCGCCCCTCCGAGCTGGTCCACGGCACCTGCGAAAACAAAAGCACCTGCTCGGACGCTGCTCAAAAACAGCCCGCCCGTAGACGGGCCCGTCTCCCCCTCCTTTACCTTGGCCGCTCTCCCACCTGCCTGCCCACCCTTGCTTTTGACTGCAACGCCCTTGACCACAGAGGTTCAGCTGCTGCCTGTAAAACACAACCCAATGACGCTCACACCTGCACTGGCAACACGGGACCTGAAACGAGCGGCTGCTTCGGCCCGATGCTCATTGTTCACCTTGCCCGAGGAGATGCGGTGCTAATACCCAGGTTTCCTCTTTGCTTCTATGAAAGAGACAAATGACCAAACTTACATAGAGCCACACGACACATCTTCCCGCTGGCATCACACACCGACCCACCTGCTTATGGCGCGCTGCTCGCCTCTTCTGTTGCTCTTTCGTACCAAGTCATCCCTCTACCTCTGAAAATAAGGTATTCAACAAGTCACCCAGACGCTCATCAACAGCTTGACCATTCCACAGGTTTGCTTTCTATTCAGGAATCCCACCTGACACTCTAATTGAGTCCCTAAAACACTGGGGAACGGACTGCCAGCTCCCCTGCCCACAGCTACTGCATCCCAGATGACCGCACAACCTTTGCCTACACAATTGAATCTGTCAACAGATTAACCCTGGACTCCTAGAGTTTGCTCTACCCGCCCCTGACTCCACACCACCGGGCAGAGCAGCTCCGAGCCGAACGTGCACGTGCGCAGACAAACGCGCCACAGAACGCTATGGACAACACAACCGCAACAGCACCAAAAACGCTCTGCAACGACAGTGACCCAAAACCAGAGACGGCATCAATCCAAATGCCCTGCAGGGAGGCAGTGATGAGGCAAGGAGCCTCTTCTGCAGCCCCAGGAAAAAGAAAAAGGAACCGAACATCACACCCTTACGAGACGGCGGCACTGCCACACACACACGCAGAAGAGACGGCGGCACGACCTAAGAACTTCTTCCCAGCATCTTGAAGTGCCAGTCCCTTAGACTGGAGGAGTAGAGCGCAGAGCTGCTGATGCAGCCCAGATTGACACCGTAAGTCACAGCTGACCAGAAACGTCCAAAATGCAAGCACCGTCCACGCTTTTGGCTGATGATACAAGAATCCAGCACCCGATTGGCTCTACGCCAATTAACACCGACATTTCAGATCCCAGGATAGCACCTGAGAGGCCCGTTGGGCCCCCGGAGCACAGCGAGACCCCGGGATCGTCTGACAGGCACGAGGCGGGCTTCCCGAACTACACGACAACAGGCGCCGGCGGGAGCTGCCCTGCCCGGCAGATGCTGGCATCACACCGTAACGTTCCCTGACCCCTTATCTGCCCGAAGGGGACCGCTCCTAGACTGCGCTTTTATGTCTGAGAACTTTAAACCCACCCTGCGATTCCCAGCCCCTTCCCAGCCCTCGTGCCTCCACTTATCTTTCAGAGGGCCGAGGGACCGAATCCACCTTCGACAGAGGAAAATGCCACCTGTGCTAACGGGGATCTTCCCGCAGTTGTCGCTTTCTCCATCGTCGCCTACAGTAAGGAAAGCGAGAACACGCACGCTATCGAGCCCCCAAATAATATTTATCCATAGTAGCCTACGGTTCGTTGCTCACATTGGCTGAGTTCTGGGAGGTACATTTGAATGATCCACCGGGGGCCGCCGCACGCTGCTAAGGTTCTGGAGACAAGATGCTCTTCCAGGAGAAGAGATGACATTAACAACTATTAATACAGCAATACAAACCAAAAAACAACACTCCCTCTCCATTGTAGTCAGGAATCTTGGGAAAATGCAAAGCACCTGGAAATGAATCAACAAATGAAACATAATGATAAACAACTTTTCTACTACAGCTGTTGTTAAACCTTCGCTGTTCCTGAAGCTCTTACGTCAAACAGACACCTCTACTTGTCCAAAGACATCTGCCTATTTGGATTAAACATCTCAAAAGCTGCTGAAGGAGCAGCAGAGAACCACCACCGAAGAGGCTCTGGAGCAGAATGAGCTCCCTGCCCGGGGACCGGGGCTCAAATACCCAGGGCTCCGCCCACCCCTTCCCACAAACCCCTGGGAAAGGAGCAGGGTCATTCACCCCAGACCCCCTCACCACCCTTATCAAATTACCTGGAATCTCACTGGAAATGACAGCACCTGCACTTTATTGCTGCTATTGCAGCTACAATGAGACCGAGTATGGATTTCAACTTAGTTTTTCTAGGGAGCAGATAGAAAGTGAAATACAACTGCCAGCACTCCATCTCCATTGAAGTCAGGAATTTTGGGAAAATGCAAAGCACCTGGAACCGAATCAATGAATGAAACATAATGACAAACAACCTTTCTACTACAGCTGCTACTGAACCTTTGCTGCTCCTGAAGCTCGTACCTCGAACAGACACCTCCACTTCTCCAAAGACATCTGCCCATGTAGATTAAACGGCTCAAAAGCTGCCGAGGGGAGGGGTCGATCATCCCAGGCCCCGCCCACCACCCTTATAAAATCACCTGGACCCTAACTAGAAAAGACAACACCTGTGGGAGATTTAAGGGATTTTCTTAAGGTTGTTGTGCAGATGGGTTTCTGTTAGATAGAGATTTATTTCTGAACTAGACAAAGCGACTCCAATGCTGGCGCGAAGGCTGAAAAACAACATCTGTTATGAGAGTGAGGTAATTCTATAATAACAAGACCCGAACGTGGACGATATCCGATCAGCCGACGCGTGTTTGGAACGTGGACGCTTATCGGGAAATAACTGCGTATATAAGGAGGCTTGTCTCTATAATAAATTGCTTCGCTTGAATTCGTGTTGAGTTGCGTGGAGTCCGTGAGTTTGTGACCTCGCAAGCGGTGACCCCGACGTGATCCCTAAGGAGAATTTACAGAAGGCGCGCGACCGCTGCAGGGAGCGAGCCCGAGCTGGACCGTGACCGGGACGCGGGCTGCGGGCTGCGTGACTCCCGATTGATGGCTACTGATTGACAGAGGAGGGATAAAGAATCCGATATCGTCGCAACGGACGCCCAAAGAGGTGAGCAGCTGGGGGCGAGAGGAGATGGGGCAGAATATTTTTAAAGAAGAAGAAGAAATACTGCGGCTCCTCTTGCATATTCTCTCTAAGAGAGTGGTGAAGTATGAGGAGAGTAACCTCAAAAGATTGTTAATTTGGTGCAGAGGCAGTGGGTTTCCTGCTGACCTGTTAGGAGTTTTTCAAATAAAGACCTGGGAAAAAGTGGGAACTGTGTTGTGGAAGGCGATTAGTCGCAGTGAAAAATATATTCTCAGCCTTGTAACCACCTGTAAACTGGTACTTACTACAGTGAAGCAAATAAAACCTGGAAAGACTGTTATGAGCATTAGTGACTCAAAACTTAAACTTGAACTTTGGGATGATATGTAAAAACCTAACCCTAACCCTAAACCCTAACCCGGTGTGAAGTGGCCGGGGCGGAGGTGTGAAGTGAAGTGGCCAGGCAGGCCAGGAGTTCAGGAGGGGACCCGCCCAGGAGTTCAGGAGGGGACCGGGAGTTCAGGGAGGGAATGAAGAATTCAGGAGGGGACCTAGGAGTTCAGGGGGTAACCCAAGAGTTCGGGAGCGGACCCAGGAGTGCCCCAAAGGACCCAGGAGTTCAGTAGGGGACCCAGGAGTGCCCTAAAGGATCCAGAGTTCAGGAGGGGACCCAGGAGTACCCCAAAGGACCCAGGAGTTCAGGGGGGAACCCAGAAGTTCTGAGGGGACCCAAGAGTTCAGGACGGGACCCAAGAGTGCCCCAAAAGATTCTGAGTTCAGGACGGGACCCACCCAGGAGTTCAGGAGGAGAACCAGCAGTGCCCCAAAGGACCCAGGAGTTCAGGGGGGAACACAGGAGTTCAGGAGGGGACCCAGGCGTTCTGAGGGGACCCAGGAGTACCCCAATGTACCCAAGAGTTCGGGAGGGGACCCAGCAGTGCCCCAAAGGACCCAGGAGTTCAGGGGGGAACCCAAGAGTACTGAGGAGACCCAAGAGTTCCCCAAAGGACCCAGGAGTTCTGAGGGGACCCAAGAGTTCCCCAAAGGACCCAAGAGCTTAGGAGGGAACCCAGGAGTGCCCCAAAGGATCCAGAGATCAGGAGGGGACCCAAGAGTGCCCCAAAGGACCCAGGAGTTCAGTGGGGGACCGAAGAGTTCAGGAGGGGGACCAGGAATGCCCCAAAGGACCCAGGAGTTCAGTGGGGAACCCAGGAGTTCTGAGGGGACCCAAGAGTGCCCCAAAGGACCCAGGAGTTCAGGAGGGGACGCTCCCAGGAGTTCAGGAGGGGACGCTCCCAGGAGTTCAGGAGGGGACGCTCCCAGGAGTTCAGGAGGGGACGCTCCCAGGAGTTCAGGAGGGGAACCTGGAGTTCTGAGGTGACCCAAGAATTCAAAAGGGACCCATTCAGGAGTTCAGAAGGGACCCATTCAATAGTTCAGGAGGGGGACCAGGAGTGCCCCAAAGGACCCAGGAGTTCAGGGGTGAACCCAGGAGTTCTGAGGGGACCCAAGAGTTCCCCAAGGGACCCAAGAGCTTAGAGGGGGACCCAGGAGTGCCCCAAAGGACCCAAGAGTTCAGAAGAGGACCCAGGAGTACCCCAAAGGACCCAGGAGTTCAGTGGGGAACCCAGGAGTTCTGAGGGGACCCAAGACTGACCCAAAGGACCCAAGAGATCAGGAGGGCACCCAGGAGTTCGGGAGGGGACCCACCCAGGAGTTCGGGAGGGGACCCACCCAGGAGTTCGGGAGGGGACCCAGCAGTGCCCCAAAGGACCCAGGAGTACAGGGGGGAACCCAGGAGTGCCCCAAAGGATCCAGAGTTCAGGAGGGGACCCAGGAGTGCCCCAAAGGATCCAGAGTTCCGGAGGGGACCCAAGAATTCAGGAGGGACCCACCCAGGACTTCATGGCGGTACCCACCCAGGACTTCAGGAGGGGACCCAGGAGTTCAGGAGGGACCCATTCAGGAGTTCCGGAGGGGACCCAGAAGTGCCCAAAGGACCCAAGAGTTCAGGAGGGGACCCGCCCAGGAGTTCAGGGAGGGACTGAAGAATTCAGGAGGGGACTTAGGAGTGCAGGGGGTAACCCAAGAGTTCAGGAGCGGACCCAGGAGTTCAGGAGAGGACCCAGGAGTGCCCCAAAGGACCCAGGAGTTCAGGACGGGACCCAGGAGTGCCCCAAAGGATCCAGAGTTCAGGAGAGGACCCAGGAATGCCCCAAAGGACCCAGGAGTTCAGGGGGGAACCCAGCCGTTCTGAGGGAACCCAGGAGTGCCCCAAAGTACCCAAGAGTTCGGGAGGGACCCACCCAGGAGTTCAAGAGGGGACCCACTCAGGAGTTCAAGAGGGGACCCACCCAGGAGTTCGGGAGGGGACCCAGCAGTGCCCCAAAGGACCCAAGAGTTCAGGGGGGAACCCAAGAGTACTGAAGAGACCCAGAAGTGCCCCAAAGGACCCAGAAGTTCAGGGGTGAACCCAGGAGTTCTGAGGGGACCCAAGACTTCCCCAAAGGACCCAAGAGCTTAGGAGGGGACCCAGGAGTGCCCCAAAGGATCCAGAGTTCAGGAGGGGATCCAGGAGTGCCCCAAAGGATCCAGAGTTCAGGAGGGGAACCAGGAGTGCCCGAAAGGATCCAGAGTTCAGGAGTGGACTCAAGAGTTCAGGAGGGACCCACCCAGGACTTCAGGAAAGGACCCAGGAGTTCTGAGGGGACCCATTAAGGAATTCAGGAGGGACCCATTCAGGAGTTCAGGAGGGGGACCAGGAGTGCCCCAAAGGACCCAGGAGTTCAGGGTGGGACCCAAAAGTTCAGGAGGGACCCACCCAGTACTTGAGGAGGGGACCCAGGAGTTCTGAGGGGACCCATTCAGTAGTTCAGGAGGGGGACCAGGAGTGCCCCAAAGGACCCAGGAGTTCAGGAGGGGACCCAAGAGTGCCCCAAAGGATCCAGAGTTCAGGAGGGCACCCGCCCAGGAGTTCAGGAGGGCACCCGCCCAGGAGTTCAGGAGGGGACCCGCCCAGGAGTTCAGGAGGGGACCAGGAGTTCAGGGAGGGACTGAAGAATTCAGGAGGGGACCTAGGAGTTCAGGGGGTAAGCCAGGAGTTCAGGAGCGGACCCAGGAGTTCAGGAGAGGACCCAGGAGTGCCCCAAAGGACCCAGGAGTTCAGTGGGGAACCCAGGAGTTCTGAGGAGACCCAAGAGTGCCCCAAAGGACCCAAGAGATCAGTAGGGCACCCAAGAGATCAAGAGGGCACCCAAGGGATCAGGAGGGACCCACCCAGGAGTTCAGGAGGGGACCCAGCAGTGCCCCAAAGGACCCAGGACTTCAGGGGGGAACCCAGGAGTTCTGAGGGGACCCAAGAGCTTAGAGGGGGAGCCCAGGAGTGCCCCAAAGGACCCAAGAGTTCAGGAGGGGACCCAAGAGTTCAGGAGGGGACCCAGGAGTACCCCAAAGGACCCAGGAGTTCAGTGGGGAACCCAGGAGTTCTGAGGGGACACAAGAGTGACCCAAAGGACCCAAGAGATCAGGAGGGGACCCAGCAGTGCCCCAAAGGACCCAGGAGTTCAGGGGGGAACCCAGGAGTGCCCCAAAGGATCCAGAGTTCAGGAGGGGACCCAGGAGTGCCCCAAAGGATCCAGAGTTCCGGAGGGGACCCAAGAATTCAGGAGGGACCCACCCAGGACTTCATGGCGGGACCCACCCAGGACTTCAGGAGGGGACCCAGGAGTTCACGAGGGACACATTCAGGAGTTCAGGAGGGGACCCAGAAGTGCCCCAAAGGACCCAAGAGTTAAGGAGGGGACCCGCCCAGGAGTTCAGGAGGGACCCGCCCAGGAGTTCAGGGAGGGACTGAAGAATTCAGGAGGGGACCTAGGAGTTCAGGGGGTAACCCAAGAGTTCAGGAGCGGACCCAAAAGTTCAGGAGGGGACCCAGGAGTGCCACAAAGGATCCAGAGTTCAGGAGAGGACCCAGGAATGCCCCAAAGGACCCAGGAGTTCAGGGGGGAACCCAGCCGTTCTGAGGGAACCCAGGAGAGCCCCAAAGTACCCAGGAGTTCGTGAGGGACCCACCCAGGAGGTCAAGAGGGGACCCACCCAGGAGTTCAAGAGGGGACCCACCCAGGAGTTCAAGAGGGGACCCACCCAGGAGTTCGGGAGGGGACCCAGCAGTGCCCCAAAGGGCCCAAGAGTTCAGGGGGGAACCCAAGAGTACTGAGGAGACCCAGAAGTGCCCCAAAGGACCCAGGAGTTCAGGGGTGAACCCAGGAGTTCTGAGGGGACCCAAGAGTTCCCCAAAGGACCCAAGAGCTTAGGAGGGGACCCAGGAGTGCCCCAAAGAATCCAGAGTTCAGGAGGGGACCCAAGAGTTCAGAAGGGGACCCAGGAGTGCCCCAAAGGACCCAGGAGTTCAGTGGGGGACCGAAGAGTTCAGGAGGGGGACCAGGAGTGCCCCAAAGGACCCAGGAGTTCAGGAGGGACCCACCCAGGAGTTCAGGAGGGACCCACCCAGGAGTTCAGGAGGGACCCACCCAGGAGTTCAGGTGGGGACCCAGCAGTGCCCCAAAGGACCCAGGAGTGCCCGAAAGGATCCAGAGTTCAGGAGGGGACCCAGGAGTGCCCCAAAGGATCCAGGGTTCAGGAGGGGACCCAAGAGTTCAGGAGGGACCCACCCAGGAGTTCAGGAGGGGACCCAGCAGTGCCCCAAAGGACCCAGGACTTCAGGGGGGAACCCAGGAGTTCTGAGGGGACCCAAGAGCTTAGAGGGGGAGCCCAGGAGTGCCCCAAAGGACCCAAGAGTTCAGGAGGGGACCCAAGAGTTCAGGAGGGGACCCAGGAGTACCCCAAAGGACCCAGGAGTTCAGTGGGGAACCCAGGAGTTCTGAGGGGACACAAGAGTGACCCAAAGGACCCAAGAGATCAGGAGGGGACCCAGCAGTGCCCCAAAGGACCCAGGAGTTCAGGGGGGAACCCAGGAGTGCCCCAAAGGATCCAGAGTTCAGGAGGGGACCCAGGAGTGCCCCAAAGGATCCAGAGTTCCGGAGGGGACCCAAGAATTCAGGAGAGACCCACCCAGGACTTCATGGCGGGACCCACCCAGGACTTCAGGAGGGGACCCAGGAGTTCACGAGGGACACATTCAGGAGTTCAGGAGGGGACCCAGAAGTGCCCCAAAGGACCCAAGAGTTCAGGAGGGCACCCGCCCAGGAGTTCAGGAGGGGACCCGCCCAGGAGTTCAGGAGGGACCCGCCCAGGAGTTCAGGGAGGGACTGAAGAATTCAGGAGGGGACCTAGGAGTTCAGGGGGTAACCCAAGAGTTCAGGAGCGGACCCAGGAGTGCAGGAGAGGACCCAGCAGTGCCCCAAAGGACCCAGGAGTTCAGGGGGGAACCCAGGAGTGCCCCAAAGGATCCAGAGTTCAGGAGAGGACCCAGGAATGCCCCAAAGGACCCAGGAGTTCAGGGGGGAACCCAGGAGTTCTGAGGAGACCCAAGAGTACCCCAAAGGACCCAAGAGATCAGTAGGGCACCCAAGAGATCAGGAGGGACCCACCCAGGAGTTCAAGAGGGGACCCACCCAGGAGTTCAAGAGGGGACCCAGCAGTGCCCCAAAGGACCCAAGAGTTCAGGGGGGAACCCAAGAGTACTGAGGAGACCCAGAAGTGCCCCAAAGGACCCAGGAGTTCAGTGGGGAACGCAGGAGTTCTGAGGAGACCCAAGAGTGCCACAAAGGACCCAAGAGATCAGGAGGGACCCACCCAGGAGTTCAGGAGGGACCCACCCAGGAGTTCAGGTGGGGACCCAGCAGTGCCCCAAAGGACCCAGGAGTGCCCCAAAGGATCCAGAGTTCAGGAGGGGACCCAGGAGTGCCCCAAAGGATCCAGGGTTCAGGAGGGGACCCAAGAGTTCAGGAGGGACCCACCCAGGACTTCATGGCGGGACCCATTCAGGAGTTCAGGAGGGGACCCATTCAGGAGTTCAGGAGAGGACCCATTCAGGAGTTCAGGAGGGGGACCAGGAGTGCCCCAAAGGACCCAGGAGTTCAGGGTGGGACCCAAAAGTTCAGGAGGGACCCACCCAGTACTTGAGGAGGGGACCCAGGAGTTCTGAGGGGACCCATTCAGTAGTTCAGGAGGGGGACCAGGAGTGCCCCAAAGGACCCAGGAGTTCAGGAGGGGACCCAAGAGTGCCCCAAAGGATCCAGAGTTCAGCAGAGGACCCGGCCAGGAGTTCAGGAGAGGACCCGCCCAGGAGTTCAGGAGGGCACCCGCCCAGGAGTTCAGGAGGGCACCCGCCCAGGAGTTCAGGAGGGCACCCGCCCAGGAGTTCAGGAGGGCACCCGCCCAGGAGTTCAGGAGGGGACCTAGGAGTTCAGGGGGTAAGCCAGGAGTTCAGGAGCGGACCCAGGAGTTCAGGAGAGGACCCAGGAGTGCCCCAAAGGACCCAGGAGTTCAGTGGGGAACCCAGGAGTTCTGAGGAGACCCAAGAGTGCCCCAAAGGACCCAAGAGATCAGTAGGGCACCCAAGAGATCAAGAGGGCACCCAAGGGATCAGGAGGGACCCACCCAGGAGTTCAGGAGGGGACCCAGCAGTGCCCCAAAGGACCCAGGACTTCAGGGGGGAACCCAGGAGTTCTGAGGGGACCCAAGAGCTTAGAGGGGGAGCCCAGGAGTGCCCCAAAGGACCCAAGAGTTCAGGAGGGGACCCAAGAGTTCAGGAGGGGACCCAGGAGTACCCCAAAGGACCCAGGAGTTCAGTGGGGAACCCAGGAGTTCTGAGGGGACACAAGAGTGACCCAAAGGACCCAAGAGATCAGGAGGGGACCCAGCAGTGCCCCAAAGGACCCAGGAGTTCAGGGGGGAACCCAGGAGTGCCCCAAAGGATCCAGAGTTCAGGAGGGGACCCAGGAGTGCCCCAAAGGATCCAGAGTTCCGGAGGGGACCCAAGAATTCAGGAGAGACCCACCCAGGACTTCATGGCGGGACCCACCCAGGACTTCAGGAGGGGACCCAGGAGTTCACGAGGGACACATTCAGGAGTTCAGGAGGGGACCCAGAAGTGCCCCAAAGGACCCAAGAGTTCAGGAGGGCACCCGCCCAGGAGTTCAGGAGGGGACCCGCCCAGGAGTTCAGGAGGGGACCCGCCCAGGAGTTCAGGAGGGACCCGCCCAGGAGTTCAGGAGGGACCCGCCCAGGAGTTCAGGGAGGGACTGAAGAATTCAGGAGGGGACCTAGGAGTTCAGGGGGTAACCCAAGAGTTCAGGAGCGGACCCAGGAGTGCAGGAGAGGACCCAGCAGTGCCCCAAAGGACCCAGGAGTTCAGGGGGGAACCCAGGAGTGCCCCAAAGGATCCAGAGTTCCGGAGAGGACCCAGGAATGCCCCAAAGGACCCAGGAGTTCAGGGGGGAACCCAGGAGTTCTGAGGAGACCCAAGAGTACCCCAAAGGACCCAAGAGATCAGTAGGGCACCCAAGAGATCAGGAGGGACCCACCCAGGAGTTCAAGAGGGGACCCACCCAGGAGTTCAAGAGGGGACCCAGCAGTGCCCCAAAGGACCCAAGAGTTCAGGGGGGAACCCAAGAGTACTGAGGAGACCCAGAAGTGCCCCAAAGGACCCAGGAGTTCAGTGGGGAACGCAGGAGTTCTGAGGAGACCCAAGAGTGCCACAAAGGACCCAAGAGATCAGGAGGGACCCACCCAGGAGTTCAGGAGGGACCCACCCAGGAGTTCAGGTGGGGACCCAGCAGTGCCCCAAAGGACCCAGGAGTGCCCCAAAGGATCCAGAGTTCAGGAGGGGACCCAGGAGTGCCCCAAAGGATCCAGGGTTCAGGAGGGGACCCAAGAGTTCAGGAGGGACCCACCCAGGACTTCATGGCGGGACCCATTCAGGAGTTCAGGAGGGGACCCATTCAGGAGTTCAGGAGAGGACCCATTCAGGAGTTCAGGAGGGGGACCAGGAGTGCCCCAAAGGACCCAGGAGTTCAGGGTGGGACCCAAAAGTTCAGGAGGGACCCACCCAGTACTTGAGGAGGGGACCCAGGAGTTCTGAGGGGACCCATTCAGTAGTTCAGGAGGGGGACCAGGAGTGCCCCAAAGGACCCAGGAGTTCAGGAGGGGACCCAAGAGTGCCCCAAAGGATCCAGAGTTCAGCAGAGGACCCGGCCAGGAGTTCAGGAGAGGACCCGCCCAGGAGTTCAGGAGGGCACCCGCCCAGGAGTTCAGGAGGGCACCCGCCCAGGAGTTCAGGAGGGCACCCGCCCAGGAGTTCAGGAGGGCACCCGCCCAGGAGTTCAGGAGGGGACCTAGGAGTTCAGGGGGTAAGCCAGGAGTTCAGGAGCGGACCCAGGAGTTCAGGAGAGGACCCAGGAGTGCCCCAAAGGACCCAGGAGTTCAGTGGGGAACCCAGGAGTTCTGAGGAGACCCAAGAGTGCCCCAAAGGACCCAAGAGATCAGTAGGGCACCCAAGAGATCAAGAGGGCACCCAAGGGATCAGGAGGGACCCACCCAGGAGTTCAGGAGGGGACCCAGCAGTGCCCCAAAGGACCCAGGACTTCAGGGGGGAACCCAGGAGTTCTGAGGGGACCCAAGAGCTTAGAGGGGGAGCCCAGGAGTGCCCCAAAGGACCCAAGAGTTCAGGAGGGGACCCAAGAGTTCAGGAGGGGACCCAGGAGTACCCCAAAGGACCCAGGAGTTCAGTGGGGAACCCGGGAGTTCTGAGGGGACACAAGAGTGACCCAAAGGACCCAAGAGATCAGGAGGGGACCCAGCAGTGCCCCAAAGGACCCAGGAGTTCAGGGGGGAACCCAGGAGTGCCCCAAAGGATCCAGAGTTCAGGAGGGGACCCAGGAGTGCCCCAAAGGATCCAGAGTTCCGGAGGGGACCCAAGAATTCAGGAGAGACCCACCCAGGACTTCATGGCGGGACCCACCCAGGACTTCAGGAGGGGACCCAGGAGTTCACGAGGGACACATTCAGGAGTTCAGGAGGGGACCCAGAAGTGCCCCAAAGGACCCAAGAGTTCAGGAGGGCACCCGCCCAGGAGTTCAGGAGGGGACCCGCCCAGGAGTTCAGGAGGGACCCGCCCAGGAGTTCAGGAGGGACCCGCCCAGGAGTTCAGGGAGGGACTGAAGAATTCAGGAGGGGACCTAGGAGTTCAGGGGGTAACCCAAGAGTTCAGGAGCGGACCCAGGAGTGCAGGAGAGGACCCAGCAGTGCCCCAAAGGACCCAGGAGTTCAGGGGGGAACCCAGGAGTGCCCCAAAGGATCCAGAGTTCAGGAGAGGACCCAGGAATGCCCCAAAGGACCCAGGAGTTCAGGGGGGAACCCAGGAGTTCTGAGGAGACCCAAGAGTACCCCAAAGGACCCAAGAGATCAGTAGGGCACCCAAGAGATCAGGAGGGACCCACCCAGGAGTTCAAGAGGGGACCCACCCAGGAGTTCAAGAGGGGACCCAGCAGTGCCCCAAAGGACCCAAGAGTTCAGGGGGGAACCCAAGAGTACTGAGGAGACCCAGAAGTGCCCCAAAGGACCCAGGAGTTCAGTGGGGAACGCAGGAGTTCTGAGGAGACCCAAGAGTGCCACAAAGGACCCAAGAGATCAGGAGGGACCCACCCAGGAGTTCAGGAGGGACCCACCCAGGAGTTCAGGTGGGGACCCAGCAGTGCCCCAAAGGACCCAGGAGTGCCCCAAAGGATCCAGAGTTCAGGAGGGGACCCAGGAGTGCCCCAAAGGATCCAGGGTTCAGGAGGGGACCCAAGAGTTCAGGAGGGACCCACCCAGGACTTCATGGCGGGACCCATTCAGGAGTTCAGGAGAGGACCCATTCAGGAGTTCAGGAGGGGACCCATTCAGGAGTTCAGGAGAGGACCCATTCAGGAGTTCAGGAGGGGGACCAGGAGTGCCCCAAAGGACCCAGGAGTTCAGGGTGGGACCCAAAAGTTCAGGAGGGACCCACCCAGTACTTGAGGAGGGGACCCAGGAGTTCTGAGGGGACCCATTCAGTAGTTCAGGAGGGGGACCAGGAGTGCCCCAAAGGACCCAGGAGTTCAGGAGGGGACCCAAGAGTGCCCCAAAGGATCCAGAGTTCAGCAGAGGACCCGGCCAGGAGTTCAGGAGAGGACCCGCCCAGGAGTTCAGGAGGGCACCCGCCCAGGAGTTCAGGAGGGCACCCGCCCAGGAGTTCAGGAGGGCACCCGCCCAGGAGTTCAGGAGGGGACCTAGGAGTTCAGGGGGTAAGCCAGGAGTTCAGGAGCGGACCCAGGAGTTCAGGAGAGGACCCAGGAGTGCCCCAAAGGACCCAGGAGTTCAGTGGGGAACCCAGGAGTTCTGAGGAGACCCAAGAGTGCCCCAAAGGACCCAAGAGATCAGTAGGGCACCCAAGAGATCAAGAGGGCACCCAAGGGATCAGGAGGGACCCACCCAGGAGTTCAGGAGGGGACCCAGCAGTGCCCCAAAGGACCCAGGACTTCAGGGGGGAACCCAGGAGTTCTGAGGGGACCCAAGAGCTTAGAGGGGGAGCCCAGGAGTGCCCCAAAGGACCCAAGAGTTCAGGAGGGGACCCAAGAGTTCAGGAGGGGACCCAGGAGTACCCCAAAGGACCCAGGAGTTCAGTGGGGAACCCAGGAGTTCTGAGGGGACACAAGAGTGACCCAAAGCACCCAAGAGATCAGGAGGGGACCCAGCAGTGCCCCAAAGGACCCAGGAGTTCAGGGGGGAACCCAGGAGTGCCCCAAAGGATCCAGAGTTCAGGAGGGGACCCAGGAGTGCCCCAAAGGATCCAGAGTTCCGGAGGGGACCCAAGAATTCAGGAGAGACCCACCCAGGACTTCATGGCGGGACCCACCCAGGACTTCAGGAGGGGACCCAGGAGTTCACGAGGGACACATTCAGGAGTTCAGGAGGGGACCCAGAAGTGCCCCAAAGGACCCAAGAGTTCAGGAGGGCACCCGCCCAGGAGTTCAGGAGGGGACCCGCCCAGGAGTTCAGGAGGGACCCGCCCAGGAGTTCAGGAGGGACCCGCCCAGGAGTTCAGGGAGGGACTGAAGAATTCAGGAGGGGACCTAGGAGTTCAGGGGGTAACCCAAGAGTTCAGGAGCGGACCCAGGAGTGCAGGAGAGGACCCAGCAGTGCCCCAAAGGACCCAGGAGTTCAGGGGGGAACCCAGGAGTGCCCCAAAGGATCCAGAGTTCCGGAGAGGACCCAGGAATGCCCCAAAGGACCCAGGAGTTCAGGGGGGAACCCAGGAGTTCTGAGGAGACCCAAGAGTACCCCAAAGGACCCAAGAGATCAGTAGGGCACCCAAGAGATCAGGAGGGACCCACCCAGGAGTTCAAGAGGGGACCCACCCAGGAGTTCAAGAGGGGACCCAGCAGTGCCCCAAAGGACCCAAGAGTTCAGGGGGGAACCCAAGAGTACTGAGGAGACCCAGAAGTGCCCCAAAGGACCCAGGAGTTCAGTGGGGAACGCAGGAGTTCTGAGGAGACCCAAGAGTGCCACAAAGGACCCAAGAGATCAGGAGGGACCCACCCAGGAGTTCAGGAGGGACCCACCCAGGAGTTCAGGTGGGGACCCAGCAGTGCCCCAAAGGACCCAGGAGTGCCCCAAAGGATCCAGAGTTCAGGAGGGGACCCAGGAGTGCCCCAAAGGATCCAGGGTTCAGGAGGGGACCCAAGAGTTCAGGAGGGACCCACCCAGGACTTCATGGCGGGACCCATTCAGGAGTTCAGGAGGGGACCCATTCAGGAGTTCAGGAGGGGACCCATTCAGGAGTTCAGGAGGGGACCCATTCAGGAGTTCAGGAGGGGGACCAGGAGTGCCCCAAAGGACCCAGGAGTTCAGGGTGGGACCCAAAAGTTCAGGAGGGACCCACCCAGTACTTGAGGAGGGGACCCAGGAGTTCTGAGGGGACCCATTCAGTAGTTCAGGAGGGGGACCAGGAGTGCCCCAAAGGACCCAGGAGTTCAGGAGGGGACCCAAGAGTGCCCCAAAGGATCCAGAGTTCAGCAGAGGACCCGGCCAGGAGTTCAGGAGAGGACCCGCCCAGGAGTTCAGGAGGGCACCCGCCCAGGAGTTCAGGAGGGCACCCGCCCAGGAGTTCAGGAGGGCACCCGCCCAGGAGTTCAGGAGGGCACCCGCCCAGGAGTTCAGGAGGGCACCCGCCCAGGAGTTCAGGAGGGGACCTAGGAGTTCAGGGGGTAAGCCAGGAGTTCAGGAGCGGACCCAGGAGTTCAGGAGAGGACCCAGGAGTGCCCCAAAGGACCCAGGAGTTCAGTGGGGAACCCAGGAGTTCTGAGGAGACCCAAGAGTGCCCCAAAGGACCCAAGAGATCAGTAGGGCACCCAAGAGATCAAGAGGGCACCCAAGGGATCAGGAGGGACCCACCCAGGAGTTCAGGAGGGGACCCAGCAGTGCCCCAAAGGACCCAGGACTTCAGGGGGGAACCCAGGAGTTCTGAGGGGACCCAAGAGCTTAGAGGGGGAGCCCAGGAGTGCCCCAAAGGACCCAAGAGTTCAGGAGGGGACCCAAGAGTTCAGGAGGGGACCCAGGAGTACCCCAAAGGACCCAGGAGTTCAGTGGGGAACCCAGGAGTTCTGAGGGGACACAAGAGTGACCCAAAGGACCCAAGAGATCAGGAGGGGACCCAGCAGTGCCCCAAAGGACCCAGGAGTTCAGGGGGGAACCCAGGAGTGCCCCAAAGGATCCAGAGTTCAGGAGGGGACCCAGGAGTGCCCCAAAGGATCCAGAGTTCCGGAGGGGACCCAAGAATTCAGGAGAGACCCACCCAGGACTTCATGGCGGGACCCACCCAGGACTTCAGGAGGGGACCCAGGAGTTCACGAGGGACACATTCAGGAGTTCAGGAGGGGACCCAGAAGTGCCCCAAAGGACCCAAGAGTTCAGGAGGGCACCCGCCCAGGAGTTCAGGAGGGGACCCGCCCAGGAGTTCAGGAGGGACCCGCCCAGGAGTTCAGGAGGGACCCGCCCAGGAGTTCAGGGAGGGACTGAAGAATTCAGGAGGGGACCTAGGAGTTCAGGGGGTAACCCAAGAGTTCAGGAGCGGACCCAGGAGTGCAGGAGAGGACCCAGCAGTGCCCCAAAGGACCCAGGAGTTCAGGGGGGAACCCAGGAGTGCCCCAAAGGATCCAGAGTTCAGGAGAGGACCCAGGAATGCCCCAAAGGACCCAGGAGTTCAGGGGGGAACCCAGGAGTTCTGAGGAGACCCAAGAGTACCCCAAAGGACCCAAGAGATCAGTAGGGCACCCAAGAGATCAGGAGGGACCCACCCAGGAGTTCAAGAGGGGACCCACCCAGGAGTTCAAGAGGGGACCCAGCAGTGCCCCAAAGGACCCAAGAGTTCAGGGGGGAACCCAAGAGTACTGAGGAGACCCAGAAGTGCCCCAAAGGACCCAGGAGTTCAGGGGTGAACCCAGGAGTTCTGAGGGGACCCAAGAGTTCCCCGAAGGACCCAAGAGCTTAGGAGGGGACCCAGGAGTGCCCCAAAGGATCCAGAGTTCAGGAGGGGACCCAAGAGTTCAGGAGGGGACCCAGGAGTGCCCCAAAGGACCCAGGAGTTTAGGGGTGAAGCCAGGAGTTCTGAGGGGACCCAAGAGTTCCCCAAAGGACCCAAGAGCTTCGGAGGGGACCCAGGAGTGCCCCAAAGGATCCAGAGTTCAGGAGGGGACCCAGGAGTGCCCCAAAGGATCCAGAGTTCAGGAGGGGACCCACGAGTGCCCCAAAGGATCCAGAGTTCAGGAGGAGACTCAAGAGTTCAGGAGTGACCCACCCAGGACTTGAGGAGGGGACCCAGGAGTTCTGAGGGGACCCATTCGGGAGTTCAGGAGGGACCCATTCAGGAGTTCAGGAGGGGGACCAGGAGTGCCCCAAAGGACCCAGGAGTTCAGGGTGGGACCCAAAAGTTCAGGAGGGACCCACCAAGGAGTTCATGGCGGGACCCACCCAGGACTTGAGGAGGGGACCCAGGAGTTCTGAGGGGACCCATTCAGGAGTTCAGGAGGGGGACCAGGAGTGCCCCAAAGGACCCAGGAGTTCAGGAGGGGACCCAAGAGTGCCCCAAAGGATCCAGAGTTCAGGAGGGGACCCGCCCAGGAGTTCAGGAGGGGACCCGCCCAGGAGTTCAGGAGGGGACCCGCCCAGGAGTTCAGGAGGAGACCCAGGAGTTCTGAGGGGACCCATTCAGGAGTTCAGGAGGGGGACCAGGAGTGCCCCAAAGGACCCAGGAGTTCAGGAGGGGACCCAGGAGTGCCCCAAAGCATCCAGAGTTCAGGAGGGGACCCAGGAGTGCCCCAAAGGACCCAGGAGTTCAGAGGGGGACCCAGGAGTTCTTAGGGGACCCAAGAGTGCCCCAAACGACCCAGGAGTTCAGGAGGGGACCCACCCAGGAGTTCAGGAGGGGACCCACCCAGGAGTTCAGGAGGGGACCCAGCAGTGCCCCAAAGGACCCAAGAGTTCAGGAGGGAACCCAGGAGTGCCCCAAAGGATCCAGAGTTCAGGAGTAGACCCAGGAGAGCCCCAAAGGATCCAGAGTTCAGGAGGGGACGCAAGAGTTCAGGAGGGACCCACCCAGGACTTCAGGAGGGACCCATTCATGAGTTCAGGAGGGGGACCAGGAGTGCCCCAAAGGACCCAGGAGTTCAGGGTGGGACCCAAAAGTTCAGCAGGACCCCACCCAGGAGTCCATGGCGGGACCCACCCAGGACTTGAGGAGGGGACCCAGGAGTTCTGTGGGGACCCATTCAGGAGTTCCGGAGGGGGACCAGGAGTGGCCCAAAGGACCCAGGAGTTCAGGAGGGGACCCAAGAGTGCCCCAAAGGACCCAGGAGTCCAGGAGGGGACCCGCCCAGGAGTCCAGGAGGGGACCCGCCCAGGAGTCCAGGAGGGGACCCGGAGTTCAGGGAGGGACTGAAGAATTCAGGAGGGGACCCAGGAGTTCAGGAGCGGACCCAGGAGTTCAGGAGCGGACCCAGGAGTTCAGGAGAGGACCCAGGAGTTCAGTGGGGAACGCAGGAGTTCTGAGGAGACCCAAGAGTGCCACAAAGGACCCAAGAGATCAGGAGGGACCCACCCAGGAGTTCAGGAGGGACCCACCCAGGAGTTCTGGAGGGAACCCAGCAGTGCCCCAAAGGACCCAGGAGTTCAGGGGGGAACCCAGGAGTGCCCCAAAGGATCCAGAGTTCAGGAGGGGACCCAGGAGTGCCCCAAAGGATCCAGGGTCGAGGAGGGGACCCAAGAGTTCAGGAGGGACCCACCCAGGACTTCATGTCGGGACCCACCCAGGACTTCAGGAGGGGACCCAGGAGTTCTGAGGGGACCCATTCAGGAGTTCAGGAGGGGGACCAGGAGTGCCTCAAAGGACCCAGGAGTTCAGGAGGGGACCCAGGAGTGCCCCAAAGGATCCAGAGTTCAGGAGGGGACCCACCCAGGAGTTCAGGAGGGGACCCACCCAGGAGTTCAGGAGGGGACCCACCCAGGAGTTCAGGAGGGGACCCAGGAGTTCTGAGGGGACCCAGGAGTGCCCCAAAGGATCCAGAGTACAGGAGGGGACCCAGGAGTGCCCCAAAGGACCCAGGAGTTCAGTGGGGGACCGAAGAGTTCAGGAGGGGGACCAGGAGTGCCCCAAAGGACCCAGGAGTTCAGTGGGGAATCCAGGAGTTCTGAGGGGACCCAGGAGTGCCCCAAAGGACCCAGGAGTTCAGGAGGGGACCCACCCAGGAGTTCAGGAGGGGACCCAGCAGTGCCCCAAAGGACCCAGGAGTTCAGGGGGGAACCCAGGAGTGCCCCAAAGGATACAGAGTACAGGAGTGGACCCAGGAGTGCCCCAAAGGATCCAGAGTTCAGGAGGGTAACATGCAGGAGTTCAGGAGGGACCCACCCAGGAGTTCATGGCGGGACCCACCCAGGACTTGAGGAGGGGACCCAGGAGTTCTGAGGGGACCCATTCAGGAGTTCAGGAGGGGGACCAGGAGTGCCCCAAAGGACCCAGGAGTTCAGGGGGGAACCCAGGCGTTCTGAGGGGACCCAGGAGTGCCCCAAAGTACCCCAGAGTTCGGGAGGGGACCCACCCAGGAGTTCGGGAGGGGACCCAGCAGTGCCCCAAAGGACCCAGGAGTTCAGGGGGTAACCCAAGACTACTGAGGAGACCCAGGAGTTCCCCAAAGGACCCAGGAGTTCAGGGGTGAACCCAGAAGTTCTGAGGGGACCCAAGAGTTCCCCAAAGGACCCAAGAGCTTAGGAGGGGACCCAGGAGTGCCCCAAAGGACCCAGGAGTTCAGTGGGGGACCCAGGAGTTCAGTGGGGGACCCAGGAGTGCCCCAAAGGACCCAGGAGTTCAGGAGGGGACCCACCCAGGAGTTCAGGAGGGGACCCACCCAGGAGTTCAGGAGGGGACCCAAGAGTTCAGGAGGGAACCACCCAGCACTGCATGGCGGGACCCACCCAGGATTTCAGGAGGGGACCCATTCAGGAGTTCAGGAGGGGACCCATTCAGGAGTTCAGGAGGGGGACCAGGAGTGCCCCAAGGGACCCAGGAGTTCAGGGTGGGACCCACCCAGGAGCTCAGGAGGGACCCACCCAGGACTTCAGGAGGGGACCCATGAGTTCAGAGGGGACCCATTCAGGAGTTCAGGAGGGGGACCAGGAGTGCCCCAAAGGATCCAGAGTTCAGGAGGGGACCCAGGAATGCCCCAAAGGACCCAGGAGTTCAGGGGGGAACCCAGCCGTTCTGAGGGGACCCAGGAGTGCCCCAAAGTACCCAAGAGTTCGGGAGGGGACCCACCCAGGAGTTCGGGAGGGGACCCACCCAGGAGTTCGGGAGGGGACCCAGCAGTGCCCCAAAGGACCCAGGAGTTCAGGGGGGAACCCAAGAGTACTGAGGAGACCCAGGAGTTCCCCAAAGAACCCAAGAGCTTCGGAGGGGACCCAGGAGTGCCCCAAAGGATCTAGAGTTCAGGAGGGGACCCAGGAGTGCCCCAAAGGATCCAGAGTTCAGGAGGGGACTCAAGAGTTCAGGAGTGACCCACCCAGGACTTGAGGAGGGGACCCAGGAGTTCTGAGGGGACCCATTCAGGAGGTCAGGAGGGACCCATTCAGGAGTTCAGGAGGGGGACCAGGAGTGCCCCAAAGGACCCAGGAGTTCAGGGTGGGACCCAAAAGTTCAGGAGGGACCCACCAAGGAGTTCATGGCGGGACCCACCCAGGACTTGAGGAGGGGACCCAGGAGTTCTGAGGGGACCCATTCAGGAGTTCAGGAGGGGGACCAGGAGTGCCCCAAAGGACCCAGGAGTTCAGGAGGGGACCCGCCCAGGAGTTCAGGAGGGGACCCGGAGTTCAGGGAGGGACTGAAAAATTCAGAAGGGGACCCAGGAGTTCAGGGGGTAACCCAGGAGTTCAGGAGTGGACCCAGGAGTTCAAGAGAGGACCCAGGAGTGCCCCAAAGGACCCAGGAGTTCAGTGGGAAACCCAGGAGTTCTGAGGAGACCCAAGAGTGCCACAAAGGACCCAAGAGATCAGGAGGGCACCCAAGAGATCAGGAGGGACCCACCCAGGAGTTCAGGAGGGGACCCACCCAGGAGTTCAGGAGGGGACCCACCCAGGAGTTCAGGAGGGGACCCACCCAGGAGTTCAGGAGGGGACCCACCCAGGAGTTCAGGAGGGGACCCAGCAGTGACCCAAAGGACCCAGGAGTTCAGGGGGGAACCCAGGAGTGCCCCAAAGGATCCAGAGTTCAGGAGGGGACCCAGGAGTGCCCCAAAGGATCCAGGGTTCAGGAGGGGACCCAAGAGTTCAGGAGGGACCCACCCAGGACTTCATGGCGGACCCACCCAGGACTTTCTGAGGGGACCCAGGAGGTCTGAGGGGACCCATTCAGGAGTTCAGGAGGGGGACCAGGAGTGCCCCAAAGGACCCAGGAGTTCAGGAGGGGAGCCAGGAGTGCCCCAAACGACCCAGGAGTTCAGGGTGGGACCCAAAAGTTCAGGAGGGACCCATCCAGGAGTTCAGGAGGGACCCACCCAGGAGTTCAGGAGGGGACCCACCCAGGAGTTCAGGAGGGGACCCACCCAGGAGTTCAGGAGGGGACCCAGGAGGTCTGAGGGGACCCATTCAGGAGTTCAGGAGGGGGACCAGGAGTGCCCCAAAGGACCCAGGAGTTCAGGGGGGAACCCAGGCGTTCTGAGGGGACCCAGGAGTGCCCCAAAGGACCCAGGAGTTCAGGAGGGGACCCAAGAGTGCCCCAAAGGACCCAGGAGTTCAGGGGGGAACCCAGGCGTTCTGAGGGGACCCAGGAGTGCCCCAAAGGACCCAGGAGTTCAGGAGGGGACCCAAGAGTGCCCCAAAGGACCCAGGAGTTCAGGAGGGGACCCGCCCAGGAGTTCAGGAGGGGACCCGCCCAGGAGTTCAGGAGGGGACCCGCCCAGGAGTTCAGGAGGGGACCCGCCCAGGAGTTCAGGGAGGGACTGAAGAATTCAGGAGGGGACCTAGGAGTTCAGGGGGTAACCCAGGAGTTCAGGAGCGGACCCAGGAGTTCAAGAGAGGACCCAGGAGTGCCCCAAAGGACCCAGGAGTTCAGTGGGGAACCCAGGAGTTCTGAAGAGACCCAAGAGTGCCCCAATGGACCCAAGAGATCAGGAGGGCACCCGCCCGGGAGTTCAGGAGGGGACCCGCCCGGGAGTTCAGGAGGGGACCCGCCCGGGAGTTCAGGAGGGGACCCAGGAGTTCAAGAGAGGACCCAGGAGTGCCCCAAAGGACCCAGGAGTTCAGTGGGGAACCCAGGAGTTCTGAAGAGACCCAAGAGTGCCCCAATGGACCCAAGAGATCAGGAGGGGACCCGCCCAGGAGTTCAGGAGGGGACCCGCCCAGGAGTTCAGGAGGGGACCCGCCCAGGAGTTCAGGAGGGGACCCGCCCGGGAGTTCAGGAGGGGACCCGCCCGGGAGTTCAGGAGCGGACCCAGGAGTTCAAGAGAGTACCCAGGAGTGCCCCAAAGGACCCAGGAGTTCAGTGGGGAACCCAGGAGTTCTAGGGAGACCCAAGAGTGCCCCAAAGGACCCAAGAGATCAGGAGGGAACCCAAGAGATCAGGAGGGCACCCAAGAGATCAGGAGGGACCCACCCAGGAGTTCAGGAGGGACCCACCCAGGAGTTCAGGAGGGACCCACCCAGGAGTTCAGGAGGGGACCCAGCAGTGCCCCAAAGGACCCAGGAGTTCAGGGGGGAACCCAGGAGTGCCCCAAAGGATCCAGAGTTCAGGAGGGGACCCAGGAGTGCCCCAAAGGATCCAGGGTTCAGGAGGGGACCCACCCAGGACTTCGTGGCGGGACCCACCCAGGACTTTCTGATGGGATCCAGGAGTTCTGAGGGGACCCATTCAATAGTTCAGGACGGGGAGCAGGAGTGCCCCAAAGGACCAAGGAGTTCAGGGTGGGACCCAAAAGTTCAGGAGGGACCCACCCAGGAGTTCAGGAGCGGACCCAGGAGTTCAAGAGAGGACCCAGGAGTGCCCCAAAGGACCCAGGAGTTCAGTGGGGAACCCAGGAGTTCTGAAGAGACCCAAGAGTGCCCCAATGGACCCAAGAGATCAGGAGGGGACCCGCCCAGGAGTTCAGGAGGGGACCCGCCCAGGAGTTCAGGAGGGGACCCGCCCAGGAGTTCAGGAGGGGACCCGCCCAGGAGTTCAGGAGGGGACCCGCCCAGGAGTTCAGGAGGGGACCCGCCCAGGAGTTCAGGAGCGGACCCAGGAGTTCAAGAGAGGACCCAGGAGTGCCCCAAAGGACCCAGGAGTTCAGTGGGGAACCCAGGAGTTCTGAGGAGACCCAAGAGTGCCACAAAGGACCCAAGAGATCAGGAGGGCACCCAAGAGATCAGGAGGGACCCACCCAGGAGTTCAGGAGGGGACCCACCCAGGAGTTCAGGAGGGGACCCACCTAGGAGTTCAGGAGGGGACCCAGCAGTGACCCAAAGGACCCAGGAGTTCAGGGGGGAACCCAGGAGTGCCCCAAAGGATCCAGAGTTCAGGAGGGGACCCAGGAGTGCCCCAAAGGATCCAGGGTTCAGGAGGGGACCCAAGAGTTCAGGAGGGACCCACCCAGGACTTCATGGCGGACCCACCCAGGACTTTCTGAGGGGACCCAGGAGGTCTGAGGGGACCCATTCAGGAGTTCAGGAGGGGGACCAGGAGTGCCCCAAAGGACCCAGGAGTTCAGGAGGGGAGCCAGGAGTGCCCCAAACGACCCAGGAGTTCAGGGTGGGACCCAAAAGTTCAGGAGGGACCCACCCAGGAGTTCAGGAGGGACCCACCCAGGAGTTCAGGAGGGGACCCAGGAGGTCTGAGGGGACCCATTCAGGAGTTCAGGAGGGGGACCAGGAGTGCCCCAAAGGACCCAGGAGTTCAGGGTGGGACCCAGGAGTGCCCCAAAGGATCCAGAGTTCAGGAGGGAACCCAGGAATGCCCCAAAGGACCCAGGAGTTCAGGGGGGAACCCAGGCGTTCTGAGGGTACCCAGGAGTGCCCCAAAGGACCCAGGAGTTCAGGAGGGGACCCAAGAGTGCCCCAAAGGACCCAGGAGTTCAGGGGGGAACCCAGGCGTTCTGAGGGGACCCAGGAGTGCCCCAAAGGACCCAGGAGTTCAGGAGGGGACCCAAGAGTGCCCCAAAGGACCCTGGAGTTCAGGAGGGGACCCGCCCAGGAGTTCAGGAGGGGACCCGCCCAGGAGTTCAGGAGGGGACCCGCCCAGGAGTTCAGGGAGGGACTGAAGAATTCAGGAGGGGACCTAGGAGTTCAGGGGGTAACCCAGGAGTTCAGGAGCGGACCCAGGAGTTCAAGAGAGGACCCAGGAGTGCCCCAAAGGACCCAGGAGTTCAGTGGGGAACCCAGGAGTTCTGAAGAGACCCAAGAGTGCCCCAATGGACCCAAGAGATCAGGAGGGCACCCGCCCAGGAGTTCAGGAGGGGACCCGCCCGGGAGTTCAGGAGGGGACCCGCCCGGGAGTTCAGGAGGGGACCCGCCCGGGAGTTCAGGAGGGGACCCGCCCGGGAGTTCAGGAGGGGACCCGCCCGGGAGTTCAGGAGGGGACCCGCCCGGGAGTTCAGGAGGGGACCCGCCCGGGAGTTCAGGAGGGGACCCGCCCGGGAGTTCAGGAGGGGACCCGCCCGGGAGTTCAGGAGGGGACCCGCCCGGGAGTTCAGGGGGTAACCCAGGAGTTCAGGAGCGGACCCAGGAGTTCAAGAGAGGACCCAGGAGTGCCCCAAAGGACCCAGGAGTTCAGTGGGGAACCCAGGAGTTCTGAGGAGACCCAAGAGTGCCCCAAAGGACCCAAGAGATCAGGAGGGAACCCAAGAGATCAGGAGGGCACCCAAGAGATCAGGAGGGACCCACCCAGGAGTTCAGGACTGACCCACCCAGGAGTTCAGGAGGGGACCCAGCAGTGCCCCAAAGAACCCAGGAGTTCAGGGGGGAACCCAGGAGTGCCCCAAAGGATCCAGAGTTCAGGAGGGGACCCAGGAGTGCCCCAAAGGATCCAGGGTTCAGGAGGGGACCCACCCAGGACTTCATGGCGGGACCCACCCAGGACTTTCTGATGGGATCCAGGAGTTCTGAGGGGACCCATTCAATAGTTCAGGACGGGGACCAGGAGTGCCCCAAAGGACCAAGGAGTTCAGGGTGGGACCCAAAAGTTCAGGAGGGACCCACCCAGGAGTTCAGGAGCGGACCCAGGAGTTCAAGAGAGGACCCAGGAGTGCCCCAAAGGACCCAGGAGTTCAGTGGGGAACCCAGGAGTTCTGAAGAGACCCAAGAGTGCCCCAATGGACCCAAGAGATCAGGAGGGCACCCAGGAGTTCAAGAGGGCACCCGCCCAGGAGTTCAGGAGGGGACCCGCCCAGGAGTTCAGGAGGGGACCCGCCCAGGAGTTCAGGAGGGGACCCGCCCAGGAGTTCAGGAGGGGACCCGCCCAGGAGTTCAGGAGGGGACCCGCCCAGGAGTTCAGGAGGGGACCCGCCCAGGAGTTCAGGAGGGGACCCGCCCAGGAGTTCAGGGGGTAACCCAGGAGTTCAGGAGCGGACCCAGGAGTGCCCCAAAGGACCCAGGAGTTCAGGGGGGAACCCAGGAGTGCCCCAAAGGATCCAGAGTTCAGGAGTGGACCCAGGAGTGCCCCAAAGGATCCAGAGTTCAGGAGGGACCCATGCAGGAGTTCAGGAGGGACCCATGCAGGAGTTCAGGAGGGACCCACGCAGGAGTTCATGGCGGGACCCACCCAGGACTTGAGGAGGGGACCCAGGAGTTCTGAGGGGACCCATTCAGGAGTTCAGGAGGGGGACCAGGTGTGCCCCAAGAGACCCAGGAGTTCAGGAGGGCACCCAAGAGTGCCCCAAAGGATCCAAAGTTCAGGAGGGGACCCGCCCAGGAGTTCAGGAGGGGACCCGCCCAGGAGTTCAGGAGGGGACCCGCGCAGGAGTTCCGGAGGGGACCCAGCAGTGCCCCAAAGGACCTAGGAGTTCAGGGGGGAACCCAAGAGTACTGAGGAGACCCAGGAGTGCCCCAAAGGACCCAGGAGTTCAGGGGTGAACCCAGGAGTCCTGAGGGGACCCAGGAGTGCCCCAAAGTACCCAGGAGTTCGGGAGGGGACCCACACAGGAGTTCGGGAGGGGACCCAGCAGTGCCCCAAAGGACCCAGGAGTTCAGGGGGGAACCCAAGAGTGCTGAGGAGACCCAGGAGTGCCCCAAAGGACCCAGGAGTTCAGGGGTGAACCCAGGAGTTCTGAGGGGACCCAAGAGTTGCCCAAAGGACCCAAGAGCTTAGGAGGGAACCCAGGAGTGCCCCAAAGGATCCAGAGTACAGGAGGGGACCCAGGAGTGCCGCAAAGGACCCAGGAGTTCTGTGGGGGACCGAAGAGTTCAGGAGGGGGACCAGGAGTGCCCCAAAGGACCCAGGAGTTCAGGAGGGGACCCAAGAGTGCCCCAAAGGATCCAGAGTTCAGGAGGGGACCCGCCCAGGAGTTCAGGAGGGGACCCGCCTAGGAGTTCAGGAGGGGACCCGCCCAGGAGTTCAGGAGGGGACCCGCCCAGGAGTTCAGGAGGGGACCCGGAGTTCAGGGAGGGACTGAAAAATTCAGAAGGGGACCCAGGAGTTCAGGGGGTAACCCAGGAGTTCAGGAGTGGACCCAGGAGTTCAAGAGATGACCCAGGAGTGCCCCAAAGGACCCAGGAGTTCAGTGGGGAACCCAGGAGTTCTGAGGAGACCCAAGAGTGCCACAAAGGACCCAAGAGATCAGGAGGGCACCCAAGAGATCAGGAGGGACCCACCCAGGAGTTCAGGAGGGGACCCACCCAGGAGTTCAGGAGGGGACCCACCCAGGAGTTCAGGAGGGGACCCACCCAGGAGTTCAGGAGGGGACCCAGCAGTGACCCAAAGGACCCAGGAGTTCAGGGGGGAACCCAGGAGTGCCCCAAAGGATCCAGAGTTCAGGAGGGGACCCAGGAGTGCCCCAAAGGATCCAGGGTTCAGGAGGGGACCCAAGAGTTCAGGAGGGACCCACCCAGGACTTCATGGCGGACCCACCCAGGACTTTCTGAGGGGACCCAGGAGGTCTGAGGGGACCCATTCAGGAGTTCAGGAGGGGGACCAGGAGTGCCCCAAAGGACCCAGGAGTTCAGGAGGGGAGCCAGGAGTGCCCCAAACGACCCAGGAGTTCAGGGTGGGACCCAAAAGTTCAGGAGGGACCCACCCAGGAGTTCAGGATGGACCCACCCAGGAGTTCAGGAGGGGACCCAGGAGGTCTGAGGGGACCCATTCAGGAGTTCAGGAGGGGGACCAGGAGTGCCCCAAAGGACCCAGGAGTTCAGGGTGGGACCCAGGAGTGCCCCAAAGGATCCAGAGTTCAGGAGGGAACCCAGGAATGCCCCAAAGGACCCAGGAGTTCAGGGGGGAACCCAGGCGTTCTGAGGGGACCCAGGAGTGCCCCAAAGGACCCAGGAGTTCAGGAGGGGACCCAAGAGTGCCCCAAAGGACCCAGGAGTTCAGGGGGGAACCCAGGCGTTCTGAGGGGACCCAGGAGTGCCCCAAAGGACCCAGGAGTTCAGGAGGGGACCCAAGAGTGCCCCAAAGGACCCAGGAGTTCAGGAGGGGACCCGCCCAGGCGTTCAGGAGGGGACCCGCCCAGGAGTTCAGGAGGGGACCCGCCCAGGAGTTCAGGAGGGGACCCGCCCAGGAGTTCAGGAGGGGACCCGCCCAGGAGTTCAGGGAGGGACTGAAGAATTCAGGAGGGGACCTAGGAGTTCAGGGGGTAACCCAGGAGTTCAGGAGCGGACCCAGGAGTTCAAGAGAGGACCCAGGAGTGCCCCAAAGGACCCAGGAGTTCAGTGGGGAACCCAGGAGTTCTGAAAATACCCAAGAGTGCCCCAATGGACCCAAGAGATCAGGAGGGGACCCGCCCAGGAGTTCAGGAGGGGACCCGCCCAGGAGTTCAGGAGGGGACCCGCCCAGGAGTTCAGGAGGGGACCCGCCCAGGAGTTCAGGAGGGGACCCGCCCAGGAGTTCAGGAGGGGACCCGCCCGGGAGTTCAGGAGGGGACCCAGGAGTTCAAGAGAGGACCCAGGAGTGCCCCAAAGGACCCAAGAGTTCAGTGGGGAACCCAGGAGTTCTGAGGAGACCCAAGAGTGCCCCAAAGGACCCAAGAGATCAGGAGGGAACCCAAGAGATCAGGAGGGCACCCAAGAGATCAGGAGGGACCCACCCAGGAGTTCAGGAGGGACCCACCCAGGAGTTCAGGAGGGGACCCAGCAGTGCCCCAAAGGACCCAGGAGTTCAGGGGGGAACCCAGGAGTGCCCCAAAGGATCCAGAGTTCAGGAGGGGACCCAGGAGTGCCCCAAAGGATCCAGGGTTCAGGAGGGGACCCACCCAGGACTTCATGGCGGGACCCACCCAGGACTTTCTGATGGGATCCAGGAGTTCTGAGGGGACCCATTCAATAGTTCAGGACGGGGACCATGAGTGCCCTAAAGGACCCAGGAGTTCAGGGTGGGACCCAAAAGTTCAGGAGGGACCCACCCAGGAGTTCAGGAGCGGACCCAGGAGTTCAAGAGAGGACCCAAGAGTGCCACAAAGGACCCAAGAGATCAGGAGGGCACCCAAGAGATCAGGAGGGACCCACCCAGGAGTTCAGGAGGGGACCCACCCAGGAGTTCAGGAGGGGACCCACCTAGGAGTTCAGGAGGGGACCCAGCAGTGACCCAAAGGACCCAGGAGTTCAGGGGGGAACCCAGGAGTGCCCCAAAGGATCCAGAGTTCAGGAGGGGACCCAGGAGTGCCCCAAAGGATCCAGGGTTCAGGAGGGGACCCAAGAGTTCAGGAGGGACCCACCCAGGACTTCATGGCGGACCCACCCAGGACTTTCTGAGGGGACCCAGGAGGTCTGAGGGGACCCATTCAGGAGTTCAGGAGGGGGACCAGGAGTGCCCCAAAGGACCCAGGAGTTCAGGAGGGGAGCCAGGAGTGCCCCAAACGACCCAGGAGTTCAGGGTGGGACCCAAAAGTTCAGGAGGGACCCACCCAGGAGTTCAGGAGGGACCCACCCAGGAGTTCAGGAGGGGACCCAGGAGGTCTGAGGGGACCCATTCAGGAGTTCAGGAGGGGGACCAGGAGTGCCCCAAAGGACCCAGGAGTTCAGGGTGGGACCCAGGAGTGCCCCAAAGGATCCAGAGTTCAGGAGGGAACCCAGGAATGCCCCAAAGGACCCAGGAGTTCAGGGGGGAACCCAGGCGTTCTGAGGGTACCCAGGAGTGCCCCAAAGGACCCAGGAGTTCAGGAGGGGACCCAAGAGTGCCCCAAAGGACCCAGGAGTTCAGGGGGGAACCCAGGCGTTCTGAGGGGACCCAGGAGTGCCCCAAAGGACCCAGGAGTTCAGGAGGGGACCCAAGAGTGCCCCAAAGGACCCTGGAGTTCAGGAGGGGACCCGCCCAGGAGTTCAGGAGGGGACCCGCCCAGGAGTTCAGGAGGGGACCCGCCCAGGAGTTCAGGGAGGGACTGAAGAATTCAGGAGGGGACCTAGGAGTTCAGGGGGTAACCCAGGAGTTCAGGAGCGGACCCAGGAGTTCAAGAGAGGACCCAGGAGTGCCCCAAAGGACCCAGGAGTTCAGTGGGGAACCCAGGAGTTCTGAAGAGACCCAAGAGTGCCCCAATGGACCCAAGAGATCAGGAGGGCACCCGCCCAGGAGTTCAGGAGGGGACCCGCCCAGGAGTTCAGGAGGGGACCCGCCCGGGAGTTCAGGAGGGGACCCGCCCGGGAGTTCAGGAGGGGACCCGCCCGGGAGTTCAGGAGGGGACCCGCCCGGGAGTTCAGGAGGGGACCCGCCCGGGAGTTCAGGAGGGGACCCGCCCGGGAGTTCAGGAGGGGACCCGCCCGGGAGTTCAGGAGGGGACCCGCCCGGGAGTTCAGGAGGGGACCCGCCCGGGAGTTCAGGAGGGGACCCGCCCGGGAGTTCAGGAGGGGACCCGCCCGGGAGTTCAGGAGGGGACCCGCCCGGGAGTTCAGGAGGGGACCCGCCCGGGAGTTCAGGAGGGGACCCGCCCGGGAGTTCAGGAGGGGACCCGCCCGGGAGTTCAGGAGGGGACCCGCCCGGGAGTTCAGGAGGGGACCCGCCCGGGAGTTCAGGAGGGGACCCGCCCGGGAGTTCAGGAGGGGACCCGCCCGGGAGTTCAGGGGGTAACCCAGGAGTTCAGGAGCGGACCCAGGAGTTCAAGAGAGGACCCAGGAGTGCCCCAAAGGACCCAGGAGTTCAGTGGGGAACCCAGGAGTTCTGAGGAGACCCAAGAGTGCCCCAAAGGACCCAAGAGATCAGGAGGGAACCCAAGAGATCAGGAGGGCACCCAAGAGATCAGGAGGGACCCACCCAGGAGTTCAGGACTGACCCACCCAGGAGTTCAGGAGGGGACCCAGCAGTGCCCCAAAGAACCCAGGAGTTCAGGGGGGAACCCAGGAGTGCCCCAAAGGATCCAGAGTTCAGGAGGGGACCCAGGAGTGCCCCAAAGGATCCAGGGTTCAGGAGGGGACCCACCCAGGACTTCATGGCGGGACCCACCCAGGACTTTCTGATGGGATCCAGGAGTTCTGAGGGGACCCATTCAATAGTTCAGGACGGGGACCAGGAGTGCCCCAAAGGACCAAGGAGTTCAGGGTGGGACCCAAAAGTTCAGGAGGGACCCACCCAGGAGTTCAGGAGCGGACCCAGGAGTTCAAGAGAGGACCCAGGAGTGCCCCAAAGGACCCAGGAGTTCAGTGGGGAACCCAGGAGTTCTGAAGAGACCCAAGAGTGCCCCAATGGACCCAAGAGATCAGGAGGGCACCCAGGAGTTCAAGAGGGCACCCGCCCAGGAGTTCAGGAGGGGACCCGCCCAGGAGTTCAGGAGGGGACCCGCCCAGGAGTTCAGGAGGGGACCCGCCCAGGAGTTCAGGAGGGGACCCGCCCAGGAGTTCAGGAGGGGACCCGCCCAGGAGTTCAGGAGGGGACCCGCCCAGGAGTTCAGGAGGGGACCCGCCCAGGAGTTCAGGAGGGGACCCGCCCAGGAGTTCAGGAGGGGACCCGCCCAGGAGTTCAGGGGGTAACCCAGGAGTTCAGGAGCGGACCCAGGAGTGCCCCAAAGGACCCAGGAGTTCAGGGGGGAACCCAGGAGTGCCCCAAAGGATCCAGAGTTCAGGAGTGGACCCAGGAGTGCCCCAAAGGATCCAGAGTTCAGGAGGGACCCATGCAGGAGTTCAGGAGGGACCCATGCAGGAGTTCAGGAGGGACCCACGCAGGAGTTCATGGCGGGACCCACCCAGGACTTGAGGAGGGGACCCAGGAGTTCTGAGGGGACCCATTCAGGAGTTCAGGAGGGGGACCAGGTGTGCCCCAAGAGACCCAGGAGTTCAGGAGGGCACCCAAGAGTGCCCCAAAGGATCCAAAGTTCAGGAGGGGACCCGCCCAGGAGTTCAGGAGGGGACCCGCCCAGGAGTTCCGGAGGGGACCCAGCAGTGCCCCAAAGGACCTAGGAGTTCAGGGGGGAACCCAAGAGTACTGAGGAGACCCAGGAGTGCCCCAAAGGACCCAGGAGTTCAGGGGTGAACCCAGGAGTCCTGAGGGGACCCAGGAGTGCCCCAAAGTACCCAGGAGTTCGGGAGGGGACCCACACAGGAGTTCGGGAGGGGACCCAGCAGTGCCCCAAAGGACCCAGGAGTTCAGGGGGGAACCCAAGAGTGCTGAGGAGACCCAGGAGTGCCCCAAAGGACCCAGGAGTTCAGGGGTGAACCCAGGAGTTCTGAGGGGACCCAAGAGTTGCCCAAAGGACCCAAGAGCTTAGGAGGGAACCCAGGAGTGCCCCAAAGGATCCAGAGTACAGGAGGGGACCCAGGAGTGCCGCAAAGGACCCAGGAGTTCTGTGGGGGACCGAAGAGTTCAGGAGGGGGACCAGGAGTGCCCCAAAGGACCCAGGAGTTCAGGAGGGGACCCAAGAGTGCCCCAAAGGATCCAGAGTTCAGGAGGGGACCCGCCCAGGAGTTCAGGAGGGGACCCGCCCAGGAGTTCAGGAGGGGACCCGCCCAGGAGTTCAGGAGGGGACCCGCCCAGGAGTTCAGGAGGGGACCCGCCCAGGAGTTCAGGAGGGGACCCGGAGTTCAGGGAGGGACTGAAAAATTCAGAAGGGGACCCAGGAGTTCAGGGGGTAACCCAGGAGTTCAGGAGTGGACCCAGGAGTTCAAGAGATGACCCAGGAGTGCCCCAAAGGACCCAGGAGTTCAGTGGGGAACCCAGGAGTTCTGAGGAGACCCAAGAGTGCCACAAAGGACCCAAGAGATCAGGAGGGCACCCAAGAGATCAGGAGGGACCCACCCAGGAGTTCAGGAGGGGACCCACCCAGGAGTTCAGGAGGGGACCCACCCAGGAGTTCAGGAGGGGACCCACCCAGGAGTTCAGGAGGGGACCCAGCAGTGACCCAAAGGACCCAGGAGTTCAGGGGGGAACCCAGGAGTGCCCCAAAGGATCCAGAGTTCAGGAGGGGACCCAGGAGTGCCCCAAAGGATCCAGGGTTCAGGAGGGGACCCAAGAGTTCAGGAGGGACCCACCCAGGACTTCATGGCGGACCCACCCAGGACTTTCTGAGGGGACCCAGGAGGTCTGAGGGGACCCATTCAGGAGTTCAGGAGGGGGACCAGGAGTGCCCCAAAGGACCCAGGAGTTCAGGAGGGGAGCCAGGAGTGCCCCAAACGACCCAGGAGTTCAGGGTGGGACCCAAAAGTTCAGGAGGGACCCACCCAGGAGTTCAGGATGGACCCACCCAGGAGTTCAGGAGGGGACCCAGGAGGTCTGAGGGGACCCATTCAGGAGTTCAGGAGGGGGACCAGGAGTGCCCCAAAGGACCCAGGAGTTCAGGGTGGGACCCAGGAGTGCCCCAAAGGATCCAGAGTTCAGGAGGGAACCCAGGAATGCCCCAAAGGACCCAGGAGTTCAGGGGGGAACCCAGGCGTTCTGAGGGGACCCAGGAGTGCCCCAAAGGACCCAGGAGTTCAGGAGGGGACCCAAGAGTGCCCCAAAGGACCCAGGAGTTCAGGGGGGAACCCAGGCGTTCTGAGGGGACCCAGGAGTGCCCCAAAGGACCCAGGAGTTCAGGAGGGGACCCAAGAGTGCCCCAAAGGACCCAGGAGTTCAGGAGGGGACCCGCCCAGGCGTTCAGGAGGGGACCCGCCCAGGAGTTCAGGAGGGGACCCGCCCAGGAGTTCAGGAGGGGACCCGCCCAGGAGTTCAGGAGGGGACCCGCCCAGGAGTTCAGGGAGGGACTGAAGAATTCAGGAGGGGACCTAGGAGTTCAGGGGGTAACCCAGGAGTTCAGGAGCGGACCCAGGAGTTCAAGAGAGGACCCAGGAGTGCCCCAAAGGACCCAGGAGTTCAGTGGGGAACCCAGGAGTTCTGAAAATACCCAAGAGTGCCCCAATGGACCCAAGAGATCAGGAGGGGACCCGCCCAGGAGTTCAGGAGGGGACCCGCCCAGGAGTTCAGGAGGGGACCCGCCCAGGAGTTCAGGAGGGGACCCGCCCGGGAGTTCAGGAGGGGACCCGCCCGGGAGTTCAGGAGGGGACCCAGGAGTTCAAGAGAGGACCCAGGAGTGCCCCAAAGGACCCAAGAGTTCAGTGGGGAACCCAGGAGTTCTGAGGAGACCCAAGAGTGCCCCAAAGGACCCAAGAGATCAGGAGGGAACCCAAGAGATCAGGAGGGCACCCAAGAGATCAGGAGGGACCCACCCAGGAGTTCAGGAGGGACCCACCCAGGAGTTCAGGAGGGGACCCAGCAGTGCCCCAAAGGACCCAGGAGTTCAGGGGGGAACCCAGGAGTGCCCCAAAGGATCCAGAGTTCAGGAGGGGACCCAGGAGTGCCCCAAAGGATCCAGGGTTCAGGAGGGGACCCACCCAGGACTTCATGGCGGGACCCACCCAGGACTTTCTGATGGGATCCAGGAGTTCTGAGGGGACCCATTCAATAGTTCAGGACGGGGACCATGAGTGCCCTAAAGGACCCAGGAGTTCAGGGTGGGACCCAAAAGTTCAGGAGGGACCCACCCAGGAGTTCAGGAGCGGACCCAGGAGTTCAAGAGAGGACCCAGGAGTGCCCCAAAGGACCCAGGAGTTCAGTGGGGAACCCAGGAGTTCTGAAGAGACCCAAGAGTGCCCCAATGGACCCAAGAGATCAGGAGGGCACCCAGGAGTTCAGGAGGGCACCCGCCCAGGAGTTCAGGAGGGGACCCGCCCAGGAGTTCAGGAGGGGACCCGCCCAGGAGTTCAGGAGGGGACCCGCCCGGGAGTTCAGGAGGGGACCCGCCCGGGAGTTCAGGAGGGGACCCGCCCGGGAGTTCAGGAGCGGACCCAGGAGTGCCCCAAAGGACCCAGGAGTTCAGTGGGGAACCCAGGAGTTCTGAGGAGACCCAAGAGTGCCCCAAAGGACCCAAGAGATCAGGAGGGAACCCAAGAGATCAGGAGGGCACCCAAGAGATCAGGAGGGACCCACCCAGGAGTTCAGGAGTGCCCCACCCAGGAGTTCAGGAGGGACCCACCCAGGAGTTCAGGAGGGGACCCAGCAGTGCCCCAAAGGATCCAGAGTTCAGGAGGGGACCCAGGAGTGCCCCAAAGGATCCAGGGTTCAGGAGGGGACCCACCCAGGACTTCATGGCGGGACCCACCCAGGACTTTCTGATGGGATCCAGGAGTTCTGAGGGGACCCATTCAATAGTTCAGGACGGGGACCAGGAGTGCCCCAAAGGACCAAGGAGTTCAGGGTGGGACCCAAAAGTTCAGGAGGGACCCACCCAGGAGTTCAGGAGGGACCCACCCAGGACTTCAAGAGGGGACCCAGGAGTTCTGAGGGGACCCATTCAGGAGTTCAGGAGGGGGACCAGGAGTGCCCCAAAGGAGCCAGGAGTTCAGGAGGGGACCCAGGAGTGCCCCAAAGGATCCAGAGTTCAGGAGGGGACCGAAGAGTACTGAGGAGACCCAGGAGTGCCCCAAAGGACCCAGGGGTTCAGGGGTGAATCCAGGAGTTCTGAGGGGACCCAAGAGTTCCCCAAAGGACCCAGGAGCTTAGGAGGGGACCCAGGAGTGCCCCAAAGTATCCAGAGTTCAGGAGGGGACCCAGGAGTGCCCCAAAGGACCCAGGAATTCAAAGGGGGACCCAGGAGTTCTTAGGGGACCCAAGAGTGCCCCAAACGACCCAGGAGTTCAGGAGGGGACCCACCCAGGAGTTCAGGAGGAAACCCACCCAGGAGTTCAGGAGGGGACCCAGCAGTGCCCCAAAGGACCCAGGAGTTCAGGGGGGAACCCGGGAGTGCCCCAAAGGATCCAGAGTTCAGGAGTGGACCCAGGAGTGCCCCAAAGGATCCAGAGTTCAGGAGGGGACGCAAGATTTCAGGAGTGACCCACCCAGGACTTCAGGAGGGACCCATGCAGGAGTTCAGGAGGGACCCATGCAGGAGTTCAGGAGGTGGACCAGGAGTGCCCCAAAGAACCCAGGAGTTCAGGGTGGGACCCAAAAGTTCAGCAGGGCCCCACCCAGGAGTTCATAGCGGGACCCACCCAGGACTTGAGGAGTGGACCCAGGAGTTCTGTGGGGACCCATTCAGGAGTTCCGGAGGGGGACCAGGAGTGCCCCAAAGGACCCAGGAGTTCAGGAGGGGACCCAAGAGTGCCCCAAAGGACCCAGGAGTTCAGGGGGGAACCCAGGAGTGCCCCAAAGGATCCAGAGTTCAGGAGGGGACCCAGGAGTGCACCAAAGGATCCAGGGTTCAGGAGGGGACCCACCCAGGACTTCATGGCGGGACCCACCCAGGACTTTCTGATGGGATCCAGGAGTTCTGAGGGGACCCATTCAATAGTTCAGGACGGGGACCAGGAGTGCCCCAAAGGACCAAGGAGTTCAGGGTGGGACCCAAAAGTTCAGGAGGGACCCACCCAGGAGTTCAGGAGGGACCCACCCAGGACTTCAGGAGGGGACCCAGGAGTTCTGAGGGGACCCATTCAGGAGTTCAGGAGGGGGACCAGGAGTGCCCCAAAGGAGCCAGGAGTTCAGGAGGGGACCCAGGAGTGCCCCAAAGGATCCAGAGTTCAGGAGGGGACCGAAGAGTACTGAGGAGACCCAGGAGTGCCCCAAAGGACCCAGGGGTTCAGGGGTGAATCCAGGAGTTCTGAGGGGACCCAAGAGTTCCCCAAAGGACCCAGGAGCTTAGGAGGGGACCCAGGAGTGCCCCAAAGGATCCAGAGTTCAGGAGGGGACCCAGGAGTGCCCCAAAGGACCCAGGAATTCAGAGGGGGACCCAGGAGTTCTTAGGGGACCCAAGAGTGCCCCAAACGACCCAGGAGTTCAGGAGGGGACCCACCCAGGAGTTCAGGAGGAAACCCACCCAGGAGTTCAGGAGGGGACCCAGCAGTGCCCCAAAGGACCCAGGAGTTCAGGGGGGAACCCGGGAGTGCCCCAAAGGATCCAGAGTTCAGGAGTGGACCCAGGAGTGCCCCAAAGGATCCAGAGTTCAGGAGGGGACGCAAGATTTCAGGAGTGACCCACCCAGGACTTCAGGAGGGACCCATGCAGGAGTTCAGGAGGGACCCATGCAGGAGTTCAGGAGGTGGACCAGGAGTGCCCCAAAGAACCCAGGAGTTCAGGGTGGGACCCAAAAGTTCAGCAGGGCCCCACCCAGGAGTTCATAGCGGGACCCACCCAGGACTTGAGGAGTGGACCCAGGAGTTCTGTGGGGACCCATTCAGGAGTTCCGGAGGGGGACCAGGAGTGCCCCAAAGGACCCAGGAGTTCAGGAGGGGACCCAAGAGTGCCCCAAAGGATCCAGAGTTCAGGAGGGGACCCGCCCAGGAGTTCAGGAGGGGACCCGGAGTTCAGGGAGGGACTGAAAAATTCAGAAGGGGACCCAGGAGTTCAGGGGGTAACCCAGGAGTTCAGGAGCGGACCCAGGAGTTCAGGAGCGGACCCAGGAGTGCCCCAAAGGACCCAGGAGTTCAGTGGGGAACCCAGGAGTTCTGAGGAGACCCAAGAGTGCCACAAAGGACCCAAGAGATCAGGAGGGCACCCAAGAGATCAGGAGGGACCCACCCAGGAGTTCAGGAGGGGACCCACCCAGGAGTTCAGGAGGGGACCCACCCAGGCGTTCAGGAGGGGACCCAGCAGTGCCCCAAAGGACCCAGGAGTTCAGGGGGGAACCCAGGAGTGCCCCAAAGGATCCAGAGTTCAGGAGGGGACCCAGGAGTGCCCCAAAGGATCCAGGGTTCAGGAGGGGACCCAAGAGTTCAGGAGGCACCCACCCAGGACTTCATGGCGGACCCACCCAGGACTTTCTGAGGGGACCCAGGAGGTCTGAGAGGACCCATTCAGGAGTTCAGGAGGGGGACCAGGAGTGCCCCAAACGACCCAGGAGTTCAGGAGGGGACCCAGGAGTGCCCCAAACGACCCAGGAGTTCAGGGTGGGACCCAAAATTTCAGGAGGGACCCACCCAGGAGTTCAGGAGGGACCTACCCAGGACTTCAGGAGGGGACCCAGGAGGTCTGAGGGGACCCATTCAGGAGTTCAGGAGGGGGACCAGGAGTGCCCCAAAGGACCCAGGAGTTCAGGAGGGGACCCAGGAGTGCCCCAAAGGATCCAGAGTTCAGGAGGGAACCCAGGAATGCCCCAAAGGACCCAGGAGTTCAGGGGGGGACCCAGGCGTTCTGAGGGGACCCAGGAGTGCCCCAAAGGAACCAGGAGTTCAGGAGGGGACCCAAGAGTGCCCCAAAGGATCCAGAGTTCAGGAGGGGACTTGCCCAGGAGTTCAGGAGGGGACCCGCCCAGGAGTTCAGGAGGGGACCCGCCCAGGAGTTCAGGGAGGGACTGAAGAATTCCGGAGGGGACCTAGGAGTTCAGGGGGTAACCCAGGAGTTCAGGAGCGGACCCAGCAGTGCCCCAAAGGATCCAGAGTTCAGGAGGGAACCCAGGAATGCCCCAAAGGACCCAGGAGTTCAGGGGGGGACCCAGGCGTTCTGAGGGGACCCAGGAGTGCCCCAAAGGAACCAGGAGTTCAGGAGGGGACCCAAGAGTGCCCCAAAGGATCCAGAGTTCAGGAGGGGACTTGCCCAGGAGTTCAGGAGGGGACCCGCCCAGGAGTTCAGGAGGGGACCCGCCCAGGAGTTCAGGGAGGGACTGAAGAATTCCGGAGGGGACCCAGGAGTTCAGGGGGGAACCCAGGAGTGCCCCAAAGGATCCAGAGTTCAGGAGGGGACCCAGGAGTGCCCCAAAGGATCCAGGGTTCAGGAGGGGACCCACCCAGGACTTCATGGCAGGACCCACCCAGGACTATCTGAGGGGATCCAGGAGTTCTGAGGGGACCCATTCAGGAGTTCAGAAGGGACCCATTCAATAGTTCAGGACAGGGACCAGGAGTGCCCCAAAGGACCAAGGAGTTCAGGGTGGGACCCAAAAGTTCAGGAGGGACCCACCCAGGAGTTCAGGAGGGACCCACCCAGGACTTCAGGAGGGGACCCAGGAGTTCTGAGGGGACCCATTCAGGAGTTCAGGAGGGGGACCAGGAGTGCCCCAAAGGTGCCAGGAGTTCAGGAGGGGACCCAGGAGTGCCCCAAAGGATCCAGAGTTCAGGAGGGGACCGAAGAGTACTGAGGAGACCCAGGAGTGCCCCAAAGGACCCAGGGGTTCAGGGGTGAATCCAGGAGTTCTGAGGGGACCCAAGAGTTCCCCAAAGGACCCAGGAGCTTAGGAGGGGACCCAGGAGTGCCCCAAAGGATCCAGAGTTCAGGAGGGGACCCAGGAGTGCCCCAAAGGACCCAGGAATTCAGAGGGGGACCCAGGAGTTCTTAGGGGACCCAAGAGTGCCCCAAACGACCCAGGAGTTCAGGAGGGGACCCACCCAGGAGTTCAGGAGGGGACCCACCCAGGAGTTCAGGAGCGGACCCAGGAGTGCCCCAAAGGACCCAGGAGTTCAGGGGGGAACCCGGGAGTGCCCCAAAGGATCCAGAGTTCAGGAGTGGACCCAGGAGTGCCCCAAAGGATCCAGAGTTCAGGAGGGGACGCAAGATTTCAGGAGTGACCCACCCAGGACTTCAGGAGGGACCCATGCAGGAGTTCAGGAGGGACCCATGCAGGAGTTCAGGAGGGACCCATGCAGGAGTTCAGGAGGTGGACCAGGAGTGCCCCAAAGAACCCAGGAGTTCAGGGTGGGACCCAAAAGTTCAGCAGGGCCCCACCCAGGAGTTCATAGCGGGACCCACCCAGGACTTGAGGAGTGGACCCAGGAGTTCTGTGGGGACCCATTCAGGAGTTCCGGAGGGGGACCAGGAGTGCCCCAAAGGACCCAGGAGTTCAGGAGGGGACCCAAGAGTGCCCCAAAGGATCCAGAGTCCAGGAGGGGACCCGCCCAGGAGTTCAGGAGGGGACCCGGAGTTCAGGGAGGGACTGAAAAATTCAGAAGGGGACCCAGGAGTTCAGGGGGTAACCCAGGAGTTCAGGAGCGGACCCAGGAGTTCAGGAGAGGACCCAGGAGTGCCCCAAAGGACCCAGGAGTTCAGTGGGGAACCCAGGAGTTCTGAGGAGACCCAAGAGTGCCACAAAGGACCCAAGAGATCAGGAGGGCACCCAAGAGATCAGGAGGGGACCCACCCAGGAGTTCAGGAGGGGACCCACCCAGGAGTTCAGGAGGGGACCCAGCAGTGCCCCAAAGGGCCCAGGAGTTCAGGGGGGAACCCAGGAGTGCCCCAAAGGATCCAGAGTTCAGGAGGGGACCCAGGAGTGCCCCAAAGGATCCAGGGTTCAGGAGGGGACCCAAGAGTTCAGGAGGCACCCACCCAGGACTTCATGGCGGACCCACCCAGGACTTTCTGAGGGGACCCAGGAGGTCTGAGAGGACCCATTCAGGAGTTCAGGAGGGGGACCAGGAGTGCCCCAAACGACCCAGGAGTTCAGGAGGGGACCCAGGAGTGCCCCAAACGACCCAGGAGTTCAGGGTGGGACCCAAAATTTCAGGAGGGACCCACCCAGGAGTTCAGGAGGGACCCACCCAGGACTTCAGGAGGGGACCCAGGAGGTCTGAGGGGACCCATTCAGGAGTTCAGGAAGGGGACCAGGAGTGCCCCAAAGGACCCAGGAGTTCAGGAGGGGACCCAGGAGTGCCCCAAAGGATCCAGAGTTCAGGAGGGAACGCAGGAATGCCCCAAAGGACCCAGGAGTTCAGGGGGGGACCCAGGCGTTCTGAGGGGACCCAGGAGTGCCCCAAAGGAACCAGGAGTTCAGGAGGGGACCCAAGAGTGCCCCAAAGGATCCAGAGTTCAGGAGGGGACTTGCCCAGGAGTTCAGGAGGGGACCCGCCCAGGAGTTCAGGAGGGGACCCGCCCAGGAGTTCAGGAGGGGACCCGCCCAGGAGTTCAGGGAGGGACTGAAGAATTCCGGAGGGGACCTAGGAGTTCAGGGGGTAACCCAGGAGTTCAGGAGCGGACCCAGCAGTGCCCCAAAGGACCCAGGAGTTCAGTGGGGAACCCAGGAGTTCTGAGGAGACCCAAGAGTGCCCCAAAGGACCCAAGAGATCAGGAGGGCACCCAAGAGATCAGGAGGGACCCACCCAGGAGTTCAGGAGGGACCCACCCAGGAGTTCAGGAGGGACCCACCCAGGAGTTCTGGAGGGACCCACCCAGGAGTTCAGGAGGGGACCCAGCAGTGCCCCAAAGGACCCAGGAGTTCAGGGGGGAACCCAGGAGTGCCCCAAAGGATCCAGAGTTCAGGAGGGGACCCAGGAGTGCACCAAAGGATCCAGGGTTCAGGAGGGGACCCACCCAGGACTTCATGGCAGGACCCACCCAGGACTTTCTGAGGGGATCCAGGAGTTCTGAGGGGACCCATTCAGGAGTTCAGAAGGGACCCATTCAATAGTTCAGGACAGGGACCAGGAGTGCCCCAAAGGACCAAGGAGTTCAGGGTGGGACCCAAAAGTTCAGGAGGGACCCACCCAGGAGTTCAGGAGGGACCCACCCAGGACTTCAGGAGGGGACCCAGGAGTTCTGAGGGGACCCATTCAGGAGTTCAGGAGGGGGACCAGGAGTGCCCCAAAGGACCCAGGAGTTCAGGAGGGGACCCAGGAGTGCCCCAAAGGATCCAGAGTTCAGGAGGGGACCGAAGAGTACTGAGGAGACCCAGGAGTGCCCCAAAGGACCCAGGGGTTCAGGGGTGAATCCAGGAGTTCTGAGGGGACCCAAGAGTTCCCCAAAGGACCCAAGAGCTTAGGAGGGGACCCAGGAGTGCCCCAAAGGATCCAGAGTTCAGGAGGGGACCCAGGAGTGCCCCAAAGGACCCAGGAATCAGAGGGGGACTCAGGAGTTCTTAGGGGACCCAAGAGTGCCCCAAACGACCCAGGAGTTCAGGAGGGGACCCACCCAGGAGTTCAGGAGGGGACCCACCCAGGAGTTCAGGAGGGGACCCAGCAGTGCCCCAAAGGACCCAGGAGTTCAGGGGGGAACCCGGGAGTGCCCCAAAGGATCCAGAGTTCAGGAGTGGACCCAGGAGTGCCCCAAAGGATCCAGAGTTCAGGAGGGGACGCAAGAGTTCAGGAGGGACCCACCCAGGACTTCAGGAGGGACCCATGCAGGAGTTCAGGAGGGACCCATTCAGGAGTTCAGGAGGGGGACCAGGAGTGCTTCAAAGAACCCAGGAGTTCAGGGTGGGACCCAAAAGTTCAGCAGGGCCCCACCCAGGAGTTCATAGCGGGACCCACCCAGGACTTGAGGAGTGGACGCAGGAGTTCTGTGGGGACCCATTCACGAGTTCCGGAGGGGAACCAGGAGTGCCTCAAAAAACCCAGGAGTTCAGGAGGGGACCCAAGAGTGCCCCAAAGGATCCAGAGTTCAGGAGGGGACCCGCCCAGGAGTTCAGGAGGGGACCCGCCCAGGAGTTCAGAAGGGGACCCAGGAGTTCAGTGGGGAACCCAGGAGTTCTGAGGAGACCCAAGAGTGCCACAAAGGACCCAAGAGATCAGGAGGGCACCCAAGAGATCAGGAGGGACCCACCCAGGAGTTCAGGAGGGACCCACCCAGGAGTTCTGGAGGGGACCCAGCAGTGCCCCAAAGGACCCAGGAGTTCAGGGGGGAACCCAAGAGTACTGAGGAGACCCAGGAGTGCCCCAAAGGATCCAGAGTTCAGCAGGGGACCCAGGAGTGCCCCAAAGGATCCATGGGTCAGGAGGGGACCCAAGAGTTCAGGAGGGACCCACCCAGGACTTCATGGCGGGAACCACCCAGGACTTCAGGAGGGGACCCAGGAGTTCTGAGGGGACCCATTCAGGAGTTCAGGAGGGACCCATTCAATAGTTCAGGAGGGGGACCAGGAGTGCCCCAAAGGACCCAGGAGTTCAGGGTGGGACCCAAAAGTTCAGGAGGGACCCACCCAGGAGTTCAGGAGGGAGCCATCCAGGACTTCAGGAGGGGACCCATGAGTTCTGAGGGGACCCATTCAGGAGTTCAGGAGGGGGACCAGGAGTGCCTCAAAGGACCCAGGAGTTCAGGAGGGGACCCAGGAGTACCCCAAAGGATCCAGAGTTCAGGAGGGAACACAGGTATGCCCCAAAGGACCCAGGAGTTCAGGGGGGAACCCAGGCGTCCTGAGGGGACCCAGGAGTGCCCCAAAGTACCCAGGATTTCGGGAGGGGACCCACCCAGGAGTTGGGGAGGGGACCCACCCAGGAGTTCGGGAGGGGACCCACCCAGGAGTTCGGGAGGGGACCCAGCAGTGCCCCAAAGGACCCAGGAGTTCAGGGGGGAACCCAAGAGTACTGAGGAGACCCAGGAGTGCCCCAAAGGACCCAGGAGTTCAGGGGTGAACCCAGGAGTTCTGAGGGGACGCAAGAGTTCCCCAAAGGACCCAAGAGCTTAGGAGGGGACCCACGAGTGCCCCAAAGGATCCAGGAGTTCAGTGGGGGACCGAAGAGTTCAGGAGGGGAGCAGGAGTGCCCCAAAGGACCCAGGAGTTCAGTGGGGAACCCACGAGTTCTGAGGGAACCCAAGAGTGCTCCAAAGTACCCAGGAGTTCAGGAGGGGACCCACCCAGGAGTTCAGGAGGGGACCCACCCAGGAGTTCTGGAGGGGACCCAGCAGTGCCCCAAAGGACCCAGGAGTTCAGGGGGGAACCCAGGAGTGCCCCAAAGAATCCAGAGTTCAGGAGTGGACCTAGGAGTGCCCCAAAGGATCCAGAGTTCAGGAGGGACCCATGCAGGAGTTCAGGAGGGACCCACCCAGGAGTTCATGGCGGGACCCACCCAGGAGTTCATGGCGGGACCCACCCAGGACTTGAGGAGGGGACCCAGGAGTTCTGAGGGGAACCATTCAGGAGTTCAGGAGGGGGACCAGGAGTGCCCCAAAAGACCCAGGAGTTCAGGAGGGGACCCAAGAGTACCCCAAAGGATCCAGAGTTCAGGAGGGGACCCGCCCAGGAGTTCAGGAGGGGACCCGCCCAGGAGTTCAGGAGGGGACCCGCCCAGGAGTTCAGGAGGGGACCCGCCCAGGAGTTCAGGAGGGGACCCGCCCAGGAGTTCAGGAGGGGACCCGCCCAGGAGTTCAGGAGGGGACCCGCCCAGGAGTTCAGGAGGGGACCCGCCCAGGAGTTCAGGAGGGGACCCGCCCAGGAGTTCAGGGAGGGACTGAAGAATTCAGGAGGGGACCTAGGAGTTTAGGGGGTAACCCAGGAGTTCAGGAGCGGACCCAGGAGTTCAAGAGAGGCCCCAGGAGTGCCCGAAAGGACCCAGGAGTTCAGTGGGGAACCCAGGAGTTCTGAGGAGACCCAAGAGTGCCACAAAGGACCCAAGAGATCAGGAGGGCACCCAAGAGATCAGGAGGGACCCACCCAAGAGATCAGGAGGGCACCCAAGAGTTCAGGAGGGACCCACCCAGGAGTTCAGGAGGGAACCACCCAGGAGTTCTGGAGGGACCCATGAGTTCTGGAGGGACCCACCCAGGAGTTCTGGAGGGGACCCAGCAGTGCCCCAAAGGACCCAGGAGTTCAGGGGGGAACCCAGGAGTGCCCCAAAGGATCCAGAGTTCAGGAGGGGAGCCAGGAGTGCCCCAAAGGATCCAGGGTTCAGGAGGGGACCCAAGAGTTCAGGAGGGACCCACCCAGGACTTCATGGCGGGACCCACCCAGGACTTTCTGAGGGGACCCAGGAGTTCTGAGGGGACCCATTCAGGAGTTCAGAAGGGACCCATTCAGTAGTTCAGGAGGGGGACCAGGAGTGCCCCAAACGACCCAGGAGTTCAGGGTGGGACCCAAAAGTTCAGGAGGGACCCACCTAGGACTTCAGGAGGGGACACAGGAGGTCTGAGGGGACCTACCCATGAGTTCAGGAGGGGACCCACCCCCGAGTTCGGGAGGGGACCCACCCATGAGTTCGGGAGGGGACCCAGCAGTGCCCCAAAGGACCCAGGAGTTCAGGGGGGAACCCAAGAGTACTGAGGAGACCCAGGAGTGCCCCAAAGGACCCAGGAGTTCAGGGGTGAACCCAGGAGTTCTGAGGGGACCCATAGTTCCCCAAAGGACCCAAGAGCTTAGGAGGAGACCCAGGAGTGCCCCAAAGGATCCAGAGTTCAGGAGAGGACCCAGGAGTGCCCCAAAGGACCCAGGAGTTAAGTGGGGGACCCAGGAGTTCTTAGGGGACCCAAGAGTGCCCCAAACGACCCAGGAGTTCAGGAGGGGACCCACCCAGGAGTTCAGGAGGGGACCCACCCAGGAGTTCAGGAGGGGACCCAGCAGTGCCCCAAAGGACCCAGGAGTTCAGGGGGGAACCCAGGAGTGCCCCAAAGGATCCAGATTTCAGGAGTGGACCCAGGAGTGCCCCAAAGGATCCAGAGTTCAGGAGGGGACTCAAGAGTTCAGGAGTGACCCACCCAGGACTTCAGGAGGGACCCATGCAGGAGTTTAGGAGGGACCCATTCAGGAGTTCAGGAGGGGGACCAGGAGTGCCCCAAAGAACCCAGGAGTTCAGGGTGGGACCCAAAAGTTCAGCAGGGCCCCACCCAGGAGTTCATGGCGGGACCTACCCAGGACTTGAAGAGGGGACCGAAGAGTTCTGTGGGGACCCATTCAGGAGTTCAGGAGGGGGACCAGGAGTGCCCCAAAGGACCCAGGAGTTCGGGAGGGGACCCGCCCAGGAGTTCGGGAGGGGACTCGCCCAGGAGTGCCGGAGGGGACTCGCCCAGGAGTGCCGGAGGGGACTCAGCAGTTCCCCAAAGGACCCAGGAGTTCAGGGGTGAACCCAGGAGTTCTGAGGGGACCCAAGAATTCCCCAAAGGACCCAGGCGTTCAGTGGGGAACGCAGGAGTTCTGAGGGCACCCAGGAGTTCAGGAGGGGACCCACCCAGGAGTTCAGGAGGGGACCCACCCAGGAGTTCAGGAGGGGACCCAGCATTGCCCCAAAGGACCCAGGAGTTCAGGGGGGAACCCAGGAGTGCCCCAAAGGATCCAGAGTTCAGGAGGGGACACAGGAGTACCCCAAAGGATCCAGAGTTCAGGAGGAGACCCAAGAGTTCAGGAGGGACCCACCCAGGACTTCATGGCGGGACCCACCCAGGACTTTCTGAGGGGACCCAGGAGTTCTGAGGGGACCCATTCTGGAGTTCAGGAGGGACCCATTCATGAGTTCAGGAGGGACCCATTCAGGAGTTCAGGAGGGGAACCAGGAGTGCCCCAAAGGACCCAGGAGTTCAGGATGGGACCCAAGAGTTCAGGAGGGACCCACCCAGGAGTTCATGGCAGGACCCACCCAGGACTTCAGGAGGGGACCCAGCAGTTCTGAGGGGACCCATTCAGGAGTTCAGGAGGGGGACCAGGAGTGCCCCAAAGGACCCAGGAGTTCAGGGGGGAACCCAGGCGTTCTGAGGGGACCCAGGAGTGCCCCAAAGGACCCAGGAGTTCAGGAGGGGACCCAAGAGTGCCCCAAAGGACCCAGGAGTTCAGGAGGGGACCCGCCCAGGAGTTCAGGAGGGGACCCGCCCAGGAGTTCAGGAGGGGACCCGCCCAGGAGTTCAGGAGGGGACCCGCCCAGGAGTTCAGGAGGGGACCCGCCCAGGAGTTCAGGGAGGGACTGAAGAATTCAGGAGGGGACCTAGGAGTTCAGGGGGTAACCCAGGAGTTCAGGAGCGGACCCAGGAGTTCAAGAGAGGACCCAGGAGTGCCCCAAAGGACCCAGGAGTTCAGTGGGGAACCCAGGAGTTCTGAAGAGACCCAAGAGTGCCCCAATGGACCCAAGAGATCAGGAGGGCACCCGCCCAGGAGTTCAGGAGGGGACCCGCCCAGGAGTTCAGGAGGGGACCCGCCCAGGAGTTCAGGAGCGGACCCAGGAGTTCAAGAGAGGACCCAGGAGTGCCCCAAAGGACCCAGGAGTTCAGTGGGGAACCCAGGAGTTCTAAGGAGACCCAAGAGTGCCCCAAAGGACCCAAGAGATCAGGAGGGAACCCAAGAGATCAGGAGGGACCCACCCAGGAGTTCAGGAGGGACCCACCCAGGAGTTCAGGAGGGACCCACCCAGGAGTTCAGGAGGGACCAACCCAGGAGTTCAGGAGGGGACCCAGCAGTGCCCCAAAGGACCCAGGAGTTCAGGGGGGAACCCAGGAGTGCCCCAAAGGATCCAGAGTTCAGGAGGGGACCCAGAAGTGCCCCAAAGGATCCAGGGTTCAGGAGGGGACCCACCCAGGACTTCATGGCGGGACCCACCCAGGACTTTCTGATGGGATCCAGGAGTTCTGAGGGGACCCATTCAATAGTTCAGGAAGGGGAGCAGGAGTGCCCCAAAGGACCAAGGAGTTCAGGGTGGGACCCAAAAGTTCAGGAGGGACCCACCCAGGAGTTCAGGAGCGGACCCAGGAGTTCAAGAGAGGACCCAGGAGTGCCCCAAAGGACCCAGGAGTTCAGTGGGGAACCCAGGAGTTCTGAAGAGACCCAAGAGTGCCCCAATGGACCCAAGAGATCAGGAGGGCACCCGCCCAGGAGTTCAGGAGGGCACCCGCCCAGGAGTTCAGGAGGGGACCCGCCCAGGAGTTCAGGAGGGGACCCGCCCAGGAGTTCAGGAGGGGACCCGCCCGGGAGTTCAGGAGGGGACCCGCCCGGGAGTTCAGGAGGGGACCCGCCCAGGAGTTCAGGGGGTAACCCAGGAGTTCAGGAGCGGACCCAGGAGTTCAAGAGAGGACCCAGGAGTGCCCCAAAGGACCCAGGAGTTCAGTGGGGAACCCAGGAGTTCTGAGGAGACCCAAGAGTGCCCCAAAGGAACCAAGAGATCAGGAGGGCACCCAAGAGATAAGGAGGGACCCACCCAGGAGTTCAGGAGGGACCCACCCAGGAGTTCAGGAGGGACCCACCCAGGAGTTCAGGAGGGGACCCAGCAGTGCCCCAAAGGACCCAGGAGTTCAGGGGGGAACCCAGGAGTGCCCCAAAGGATCCAGAGTTCAGGAGGGGACCCAGGAGTGCACCAAAGGATCCAGGGTTCAGGAGGGGACCCACCCAGGACTTCATGGCGGGACCCACCCAGGACTTTCTGATGGGATCCAGGAGTTCTGAGGGGACCCATTCAATAGTTCAGGACGGGGACCAGGAGTGCCCCAAAGGACCAAGGAGTTCAGGGTGGGACCCAAAAGTTCAGGAGGGACCTACCCAGGAGTTCAGGAGGGACCCACCCAGGACTTCAGGAGGGGACCCAGGAGTTCTGAGGGGACCCATTCAGGAGTTCAGGAGGGGGACCAGGAGTGCCCCAAAGGAGCCAGGAGTTCAGGAGGGGACCCAGGAGTGCCCCAAAGGATCCAGAGTTCAGGAGGGGACCGAAGAGTACTGAGGAGACCCAGGAGTGCCCCAAAGGACCCAGGGGTTCAGGGGTGAATCCAGGAGTTCTGAGGGGACCCAAGAGTTCCCCAAAGGACCCAGGAGCTTAGGAGGGGACCCAGGAGTGCCCCAAAGTATCCAGAGTTCAGGAGGGGACCCAGGAGTGCCCCAAAGGACCCAGGAATTCAGAGGGGGACCCAGGAGTTCTTAGGGGACCCAAGAGTGCCCCAAACGACCCAGGAGTTCAGGAGGGGACCCACCCAGGAGTTCAGGAGGGGACCCAGCAGTGCCCCAAAGGACCCAGGAGTTCAGGGGGGAACCCGGGAGTGCCCCAAAGGATCCAGAGTTCAGGAGTGGACCCAGGAGTGCCCCAAAGGATCCAGAGTTAAGGAGGGGACGCAAGATTTCAGGAGTGACCCACCCAGGACTTCAGGAGGGACCCATGCAGGAGTTCAGGAGGGACCCATGCAGGAGTTCAGGAGGTGGACCAGGAGTGCCCCAAAGAACCCAGGAGTTCAGGGTGGGACCCAAAAGTTCAGCAGGGCCCCACCCAGGAGTTCATAGCGGGACCCACCCAGGACTTGAGGAGTGGACCCAGGAGTTCTGTGGGGACCCATTCAGGAGTTCCGGAGGGGGACCAGGAGTGCCCCAAAGGACCCAGGAGTTCAGGAGGGGACCCAAGAGTGCCCCAAAGGATCCAGAGTTCAGGAGGGGACCCGCCCAGGAGTTCAGGAGGGGACCCGGAGTTCAGGGAGGGACTGAAAAATTCAGAAGGGGACCCAGGAGTTCAGGGGGTAACCCAGGAGTTCAGGAGCGGACCCAGGAGTTCAGGAGAGGACCCAGGAGTGCCCCAAAGGACCCAGGAGTTCAGTGGGGAACCCAGGAGTTCTGAGGAGACCCAAGAGTGCCACAAAGGACCCAAGAGATCAGGAGGGCACCCAAGAGATCAGGAGGGGACCCACCCAGGAGTTCAGGAGGGGACCCACCCAGGCGTTCAGGAGGGGACCCAGCAGTGCCCCAAAGGACCCAGGAGTTCAGGGGGGAACCCAGGAGTGCCCCAAAGGATCCAGAGTTCAGGAGGGGACCCAGGAGTGCCCCAAAGGATCCAGGGTTCAGGAGGGGACCCAAGAGTTCAGGAGGCACACACCCAGGACTTCATGGCGGACCCACCCAGGACTTTCTGAGGGGACCCAGGAGGTCTGAGAGGACCCATTCAGGAGTTCAGGAGGGGGACCAGGAGTGCCCCAAAGGACCCAGGAGTTCAGGAGGGGACCCAGGAGTGCCCCAAAGGATCCAGAGTTCAGGAGGGAACCCAGGAATGCCCCAAAGGACCCAGGAGTTCAGGGGGGGACCCAGGCGTTCTGAGGGGACCCAGGAGTGCCCCAAAGGAACCAGGAGTTCAGGAGGGGACCCAAGAGTGCCCCAAAGGATCCAGAGTTCAGGAGGGGACTTGCCCAGGAGTTCAGGAGGGGACCCGCCCAGGAGTTCAGGAGGGGACCCGCCCAGGAGTTCAGGAGGGGACCCGCCCAGGAGTTCAGGGAGGGACTGAAGAATTCCGGAGGGGACCTAGGAGTTCAGGGGGTAACCCAGGAGTTCAGGAGCGGACCCAGCAGTGCCCGAAAGGACCCAGGAGTTCAGTGGGGAACCCAGGAGTTCTGAGGAGACCCAAGAGTGCCCCAAAGGACCCAAGAGATCAGGAGGGCACCCAAGAGATCAGGAGGGACCCACCCAGGAGTTCAGGAGGGACCCACCCAGGAGTTCTGGAGGGACCCACCCAGGAGTTCTGGAGGGACCCACCCAGGAGTTCTGGAGGGACCCACCCAGGAGTTCAGGAGGGGACCCAGCAGTGTCCCAAAGGACCCAGGAGTTCAGGGGGGAACCCAGGAGTGCCCCAAAGGATCCAGAGTTCAGGAGGGGACCCAGGAGTGCCCCAAAGGATCCAGGGTTCAGGAGGGGACCCACCCAGGACTTCATGGCAGGACCCACCCAGGACTTTCTGAGGGGATCCAGGAGTTCTGAGGGGACCCATTCAGGAGTTCAGAAGGGACCCATTCAATAGTTCAGGACAGGGACCAGGAGTGCCCCAAAGGACCAAGGAGTTCAGGGTGGGACCCAAAAGTTCAGGAGGGACCCACCCAGGAGTTCAGGAGGGACCCACCCAGGACTTCAGGAGGGGACCCAGGAGTTCTGAGGGGACCCATTCAGGAGTTCAGGAGGGGGACCAGGAGTGCCCCAAAGGACCCAGGAGTTCAGGAGGGGACCCAGGAGTGCCCCAAAGGATCCAGAGTTCAGGAGGGGACCGAAGAGTACTGAGGAGACCCAGGAGTGCCCCAAAGGACCCAGGGGTTCAGGGGTGAATCCAGGAGTTCTGAGGGGACCCAAGAGTTCCCCAAAGGACCCAAGAGCTTAGGAGGGGACCCAGGAGTGCCCCAAAGGATCCAGAGTTCAGGAGGGGACCCAGGAGTGCCCCAAAGGACCCAGGAATCAGAGGGGGACCCAGGAGTTCTTAGGGGACCCAAGAGTGCCCCAAACGACCCAGGAGTTCAGGAGGGGACCCACCCAGGAGTTCAGGAGGGGACCCACCCAGGAGTTCAGGAGGGGACCCACCCAGGAGTTCAGGAGGGGACCCAGCAGTGCCCCAAAGGATCCAGAGTTCAGGAGTGGACCCAGGAGTGCCCCAAAGGATCCAGAGTTCAGGAGGGGACGCAAGAGTTCAGGAGGGACCCACCCAGGACTTCAGGAGGGACCCATGCAGGAGTTCAGGAGGGACCCATTCAGGAGTTCAGGAGGGGGACCAGGAGTGCTTCAAAGAACCCAGGAGTTCAGGGTGGGACCCAAAAGTTCAGCAGGGCCCCACCCAGGAGTTCATAGCGGGACCCACCCAGGACTTGAGGAGTGGACGCAGGAGTTCTGTGGGGACCCATTCACGAGTTCCGGAGGGGAACCAGGAGTGCCTCAAAAAACCCAGGAGTTCAGGAGGGGACCCAAGAGTGCCCCAAAGGATCCAGAGTTCAGGAGGGGACCCGCCCAGGAGTTCAGGAGGGGACCCGCCCAGGAGTTCAGAAGGGGACCCAGGAGTTCAGTGGGGAACCCAGGAGTTCTGAGGAGACCCAAGAGTGCCACAAAGGACCCAAGAGATCAGGAGGGCACCCAAGAGATCAGGAGGGACCCACCCAGGAGTTCAGGAGGGACCCACCCAGGAGTTCTGGAGGGGACCCAGCAGTGCCCCAAAGGACCCAGGAGTTCAGGGGGGAACCCAAGGGTACTGAGGAGACCCAGGAGTGCCCCAAAGGATCCAGAGTTCAGCAGGGGACCCAGGAGTGCCCCAAAGGATCCAGGGGTCAGGAGGGGACCCAAGAGTTCAGGAGGGACCCACCCAGGACTTCATGGCGGGAACCACCCAGGACTTCAGGAGGGGACCCAGGAGTTCTGAGGGGACCCATTCAGGAGTTCAGGAGGGACCCATTCAATAGTTCAGGAGGGGGACCAGGAGTGCCTCAAAGGACCCAGGAGTTCAGGAGGGGACCCAGGAGTACCCCAAAGGATCCAGAGTTCAGGAGGGAACACAGGTATGCCCCAAAGGACCCAGGAGTTCAGGGGGGAACCCAGGCGTCCTGAGGGGACCCAGGAGTGCCCCAAAGTACCCAGGATTTCGGGAGGGGACCCACCCAGGAGTTGGGGAGGGGACCCACCCAGGAGTTCGGGAGGGGACCCACCCAGGAGTTCGGGAGGGGACCCAGCAGTGCCCCAAAGGACCCAGGAGTTCAGGGGGGAACCCAAGAGTACTGAGGAGACCCAGGAGTGCCCCAAAGGACCCAGGAGTTCAGGGGTGAACCCAGGAGTTCTGAGGGGACGCAAGAGTTCCCCAAAGGACCCAAGAGCTTAGGAGGGGACCCACGAGTGCCCCAAAGGATCCAGAGTACAGGAGGGGACCCAGGGGTGCCCCAAAGGACCCAGGAGTTCAGTGGGGGACCGAAGAGTTCAGGAGGGGAGCAGGAGTGCCCCAAAGGACCCAGGAGTTCAGTGGGGAACCCACGAGTTCTGAGGGAACCCAAGAGTGCTCCAAAGTACCCAGGAGTTCAGGAGGGGACCCACCCAGGAGTTCAGGAGGGGACCCACCCAGGAGTTCTGGAGGGGACCCAGCAGTGCCCAAAGGACCCAGGAGTTCAGGGGGGAACCCAGGAGTGCCCCAAAGAATCCAGAGTTCAGGAGTGGACCTAGGAGTGCCCCAAAGGATCCAGAGTTCAGGAGGGACCCATGCAGGAGTTCAGGAGGGACCCACCCAGGAGTTCATGGCGGGACCCACCCAGGAGTTCATGGCGGGACCCACCCAGGACTTGAGGAGGGGACCCAGGAGTTCTGAGGGGAACCATTCAGGAGTTCAGGAGGGGGACCAGGAGTGCCCCAAAAGACCCAGGAGTTCAGGAGGGGACCCAAGAGTACCCCAAAGGATCCAGAGTTCAGGAGGGGACCCGCCCAGGAGTTCAGGAGGGGACCCGCCCAGGAGTTCAGGAGGGGACCCGCCCAGGAGTTCAGGAGGGGACCCGCCCAGGAGTTCAGGAGGGGACCCGCCCAGGAGTTCAGGGAGGGACTGAAGAATTCAGGAGGGGACCTAGGAGTTTAGGGGGTAACCCAGGAGTTCAGGAGCGGACCCAGGAGTTCAAGAGAGGCCCCAGGAGTGCCCGAAAGGACCCAGGAGTTCAGTGGGGAACCCAGGAGTTCTGAGGAGACCCAAGAGTGCCACAAAGGACCCAAGAGATCAGGAGGGCACCCAAGAGATCAGGAGGGACCCACCCAAGAGATCAGGAGGGCACCCAAGAGTTCAGGAGGGACCCACCCAGGAGTTCAGGAGGGACCCACCCAGGAGTTCTGGAGGGACCCATGAGTTCTGGAGGGACCCACCCAGGAGTTCTGGAGGGGACCCAGCAGTGCCCCAAAGGACCCAGGAGTTCAGGGGGGAACCCAGGAGTGCCCCAAAGGATCCAGAGTTCAGGAGGGGAGCCAGGAGTGCCCCAAAGGATCCAGGGTTCAGGAGGGGACCCAAGAGTTCAGGAGGGACCCACCCAGGACTTCATGGCGGGACCCACCCAGGACTTTCTGAGGGGACCCAGGAGTTCTGAGGGGACCCATTCAGGAGTTCAGAAGGGACCCATTCAGTAGTTCAGGAGGGGGACCAGGAGTGCCCCAAACGACCCAGGAGTTCAGGGTGGGACCCAAAAGTTCAGGAGGGACCCACCTAGGACTTCAGGAGGGGACACAGGAGGTCTGAGGGGACCTACCCATGAGTTCAGGAGGGGACCCACCCCCGAGTTCGGGAGGGGACCCACCCATGAGTTCGGGAGGGGACCCAGCAGTGCCCCAAAGGACCCAGGAGTTCAGGGGGGAACCCAAGAGTACTGAGGAGACCCAGGAGTGCCCCAAAGTACCCAGGAGTTCAGGGGTGAACCCAGGAGTTCTGAGGGGACCCATAGTTCCCCAAAGGACCCAAGAGCTTAGGAGGAGACCCAGGAGTGCCCCAAAGGATCCAGAGTTCAGGAGAGGACCCAGGAGTGCCCCAAAGGACCCAGGAGTTAAGTGGGGGACCCAGGAGTTCTTAGGGGACCCAAGAGTGCCCCAAACGACCCAGGAGTTCAGGAGGGGACCCACCCAGGAGTTCAGGAGGGGACCCACCCAGGAGTTCAGGAGGGGACCCAGCAGTGCCCCAAAGGACCCAGGAGTTCAGGGGGGAACCCAGGAGTGCCCCAAAGGATCCAGATTTCAGGAGTGGACCCAGGAGTGCCCCAAAGGATCCAGAGTTCAGGAGGGGACGCAAGAGTTCAGGAGTGACCCACCCAGGACTTCAGGAGGGACCCATGCAGGAGTTTAGGAGGGACCCATTCAGGAGTTCAGGAGGGGGACCAGGAGTGCCCCAAAGAACCCAGGAGTTCAGGGTGGGACCCAAAAGTTCAGCAGGGCCCCACCCAGGAGTTCATGGCGGGACCTACCCAGGACTTGAAGAGGGGACCGAAGAGTTCTGTGGGGACCCATTCAGGAGTTCAGGAGGGGGACCAGGAGTGCCCCAAAGGACCCAGGAGTTCGGGAGGGGACCCGCCCAGGAGTTCGGGAGGGGACTCGCCCAGGAGTGCCGGAGGGGACTCGCCCAGGAGTGCCGGAGGGGACTCGCCCAGGAGTGCCGGAGGGGACTCGCCCAGGAGTGCCGGAGGGGACTCGCCCAGGAGTGCCGGAGGGGACTCAGCAGTTCCCCAAAGGACCCAGGAGTTCAGGGGTGAACCCAGGAGTTCTGAGGGGACCCAAGAATTCCCCAAAGGACCCAGGCGTTCAGTGGGGAACGCAGGAGTTCTGAGGGCACCCAGGAGTTCAGGAGGGGACCCACCCAGGAGTTCAGGAGGGGACCCACCCAGGAGTTCAGGAGGGGACCCAGCATTGCCCCAAAGGACCCAGGAGTTCAGGGGGGAACCCAGGAGTGCCCCAAAGGATCCAGAGTTCAGGAGGGGACACAGGAGTACCCCAAAGGATCCAGAGTTCAGGAGGAGACCCAAGAGTTCAGGAGGGACCCACCCAGGACTTCATGGCGGGACCCACCCAGGACTTTCTGAGGGGACCCAGGAGTTCTGAGGGGACCCATTCTGGAGTTCAGGAGGGACCCATTCACGAGTTCAGGAGGGACCCATTCAGGAGTTCAGGAGGGGAACCAGGAGTGCCCCAAAGGACCCAGGAGTTCAGGATGGGACCCAAGAGTTCAGGAGGGACCCACCCAGGAGTTCATGGCAGGACCCACCCAGGACTTCATGGCGGGACCCACCCAGGACTTCAGGAGGAGACCCAGGAGTTCTGAGGGGACCCATTCAGGAGTTCAGGAGGGGTGCAGGAGTGCCCCAAAGGACCCAGGAGTTCAGGAGGGGACCCAGGAGTGCCCCAAGGGACCCAAGAGTTCAGGAGGGGACCCAAGAGATCAGGAGGGGACCCGCCCAGGAGTTCAGGAGGGGACCGCGAGTTCAGGGAGGGACTGAAGAATTCAGGAGGGGACCTAGGAGTTCAGGGGGTAACCCAAGAGTTCAGGAAAGGACCCAGGAGTGCCCCAAAGGACCCAGGAGTTCAGAAGGGGACCCAGGAGTACCCCAAAGGATCCAGAGTTCAGGAGGGGACCCAGGAGTGCCCCAAAGGATCCAGAGTTCAGGAGGGGACCCAAGAGTTCAGGAGGGACCCACCCAGGACTTCATGGCGGGACCCACCCAGGACTTCAGGAGGGGACCCAGGACTTCAGCAGGGACCCATTCAGGAGTTCAGGAGGGACCCATTCAATAGTTCAGGAGAAGGACCAGGAGTGCCCCAAAGGACCCAGGAGTTCAGGAGGGACCCACCCAAGAGTTCAGGAGGGACCCACCCAGGAGTTCATGGCGGGACCCACCCAGGAGTTCAGGAGGGGACCCAGGAGTTCTGAGGGGACCCATTCAGGATTTCAGGAGGGGGACCAGGAGTGCCCCAAAGGACCCAGGAGTTCAGGAGGGGACCCAGGAGTGCCCCAAAGGATCCAGAGTTCAGGAGGGTACCCAGGAATGCCCCAAAGGACCCAGGAGTTCAGGGGGGAACCCAGGCGTTCTGAGGGGACCCAGGAGTTCAGGAGGGGACCCAGGAGTTCAGGAGGGGACCCAGGAGTGCCCCAAAGTACCCAAGAGTTCAGGAGGGGACCCAAGAGAACAGGAGGGGACCCGCCCAGGAGTTCAGGAGGGACGTGCCCAGGAGTTCAGGGAGGGACTGAAGAATTCAGGAGGGGACCTAGGAGTTCAGGGGGTAACCCAAGAGTTCAGGAGCGGACCCAGGAGTTAGGAGAGGACCCAGGAGTGCCCCAAAAGACCCAGGAGTTCAGGAGGGGACCCAGGAGTGCCCCAAAGGACCCAGGAGTTCAGGAGGGGACCCAGCAGTGCCCCAAAGGACCCAGGAGTTCAGGGGGGAACCCAGGAGTGCTCCAAAGTACCCAGGAGTTCAGGGGGAACACAGGCGTTCTGAGGGGACCCAGGAGTGCCCCAAAGTACCCAAGAGTTCAGGAGGGGACCCAGGAGTTCAGGAGAGACCCACCCAGGAGTTCGGGAGGGACCCACCCAGGAGATCGGGAGCGGACCCGCCCAGGAGTTCAGGAGGGGACCCGCCCAGGAGTTCAGGAGGGGACCCGCCCAGGAGTTCGGAGGGGACCCAGGAGTTCAGGAGGGGACCCAGGCGTTCTGAGGGTACCCAGCAGTGCCCCAAAGTACCCAGGAGTTCGGGAGGGGACCCACCCAGGAGTTCGGGAGGGGACCCACCCAGGAGTTCTGAGGGGACCCAAGAGTTGCCCAAAGGACCCAAGAGCTTAGGAGGGGACCCAGGAGTGCCCGAAAGGATCCAAGAGATCAGGAGGGACCCACCCAAGAGATCAGGAGGGACCCACCCAAGAGATCAGGAGGGACCCACCCAAGAGATCAGGAGGGACCCACCCAAGAGATCAGGAGGGCACCCAGGAGTTCAGGAGGGACCCACCCAGGAGTTCAGGAGGGACCCACCCAGGAGTTCAGGAGGGACCCACCCAGGAGTTCTGGAGGGGACCCAGCAGTGCCCCAAAGGACCCAGGAGTTCAGGGTGGAACCCAGGAGTGCCCCAAAGGATCCAGAGTTCAGAAGGGGACCCAAGAGTTCAGGAGGGACCCACCCAGGACTTCATGGCGGGACCCACCCAGGACTTTCTGAGGGGACCCAGGAGTTCTGAGGGGACCCATTCAGGAGTTCAGAAGGGACCCATTCAATTGCTCAGGAGGGGGACCAGGAGTGCCCCAAAGGACCCAGGAGTTCAGGTTGGGACCCAAAAGTTCAGGAGGGACCCACCCAGGAGTTCAGGAGGGGACACAGGAGGTCTGAGGGGACCTACCCATGAGTTCAGGAGGGGACCCACCCCCGAGTTCGGGAGGGGACCCAGCAGTGCCCCAAAGGACCCAGGAGTTCAGGGGGGAACCCAGGAGTGCCCCAAAGGATCCAGACTTCAGGAGGGGACCCAGGAGTGCCCCAAACGACCCAGGAGTTCAGGGTGGGACCCAAAAGTTCAGGAGGGACCCACCCAGGAGTTCAGGAGGGACCCACCCAGGAGTTCAGGAGGGGGACCAGGAGTGCCCCAAAGGACCCAGGAGTTCAGGGTGGGACCCAGGAGTGCCCCAAAGGATCCAGAGTTCAGGAGGGAACCCAGGAATGCCCCAAAGGACCCAGGAGTTCAGGGGGGAACCCAGGCGTTCTGAGGGGACCCAGGAGTGCCCCAAAGGACCCAGGAGTTCAGGAGGGGACCCAAGAGTGCCCCAAAGGACCCAGGAGTTCAGGAGGGGACGCGCCCAGGAGTTCAGGAGGGGACGCGCCCAGGAGTTCAGGAGGGGACCCGCCCAGGAGTTCAGGAGGGGACCCGCCCAGGAGTTCAGGAGGGGACCCGCCCAGGAGTTCAGGAGGGGACCCGCCCAGGAGTTCAGGAGGGGACCCGCCCAGGAGTTCAGGAGGGGACCCGCCCAGGAGTTCAGGAGGGGACCGGGAGTTCAGGGAGGGACTGAAGAATTCAGGAGGGGACCTAGGAGTTCAGGGGGTAACCCAGGAGTTCAGGAGCGGACCCAGGAGTTCAAGAGAGGACCCAGGAGTGCCCCAAAGGACCCAGGAGTTCAGTGGGGAACCCAGGAGTTCTGAAGAGACCCAAGAGTGCCCCAATGGACCCAAGAGATCAGGAGGGCACCCGCCCGGGAGTTCAGGAGGGGACCCGCCCGGGAGTTCAGGAGGGGACCCGCCCGGGAGTTCAGGAGGGGACCCGCCCGGGAGTTCAGGAGGGGACCCGCCCGGGAGTTCAGGAGGGGACCCGCCCGGGAGTTCAGGAGGGGACCCGCCCGGGAGTTCAGGAGGGGACCCGCCCGGGAGTTCAGGAGGGGACCCGCCCGGGAGTTCAGGAGGGGACCCGCCCGGGAGTTCAGGGGGTAACCCAGGAGTTCAGGAGCGGACCCAGGAGTGCCCCAAAGGACCCAGGAGTTCAGTGGGGAACCCAGGAGTTCTGAGGAGACCCAAGAGTGCCCCAAAGGACCCAAGAGATCAGGAGGGAACCCAAGAGATCAGGAGGGCACCCAAGAGATCAGGAGGGACCCACCCAGGAGTTCAGGAGGGACCCACCCAGGAGTTCAGGAGGGACCCACCCAGGAGTTCAGGAGGGGACCCAGCAGTGCCCCAAAGGACCCAGGAGTTCAGGGGGGAACCCAGGAGTGCCCCAAAGGATCCAGAGTTCAGGAGGGGACCCAGGAGTGCCCCAAAGGATCCAGGGTTCAGGAGGGGGCCCACCCAGGACTTCATGGCGGGACCCACCCAGGACTTTCTGATGGGATCCAGGAGTTCTGAGGGGACCCATTCAATAGTTCAGGACGGGGACCAGGAGTGCCCCAAAGGACCAAGGAGTTCAGGGTGGGACCCAAAAGTTCAGGAGGGACCCACCCAGGAGTTCAGGAGGGACCCACCCAGGACTTCAGGAGGGGACCCAGGAGTTCTGAGGGGACCCATTCAGGATTTCAGGAGGGGGACCAGGAGTGCCCCAAAGGACCCAGGAGTTCAGGAGGGGACCCAGGAGTGCCCCAAAGGATCCAGAGTTCAGGAGGGGACCGAAGAGTACTGAGGAGACCCAGGAGTGCCCCAAAGGACCCAGGGGTTCAGGGGTGAATCCAGGAGTTCTGAGGGGACCCAAGAGTGCCCCAAACGACCCAGGAGTTCAGGAGGGGACCCACCCAGGAGTTCAGGAGGGGACCCACCCAGGAGTTCAGGAGGGGACCCAGCAGTGCCCCAAAGCATCCAGATTTCAGGAGGGGACCAGGAGTGCCCCAAAGGACCCAGGAGTTCAGGATGGGACCCAAGAGTTCAGGAGGGACCCACCCAGGAGTTCATGGCAGGACCCACCCAGGACTTCATGGCGGGACCCACCCAGGACTTCAGGAGGAGACCCAGGAGTTCTGAGGGGACCCATTCAGGAGTTCAGGAGGGGTGCAGGAGTGCCCCAAAGGACCCAGGAGTTCAGGAGGGGACCCAGGAGTGCCCCAAGGGACCCAAGAGTTCAGGAGGGGACCCAAGAGATCAGGAGGGGACCCGCCCAGGAGTTCAGGAGGGGACCGGGAGTTCAGGGAGGGACTGAAGAATTCAGGAGGGGACCTAGGAGTTCAGGGGGTAACCCAAGAGTTCAGGAAAGGACCCAGGAGTGCCCCAAAGGACCCAGGAGTTCAGAAGGGGACCCAGGAGTACCCCAAAGGATCCAGAGTTCAGGAGGGGACCCAGGAGTGCCCCAAAGGATCCAGAGTTCAGGAGGGGACCCAAGAGTTCAGGAGGGACCCACCCAGGACTTCATGGTGGGACCCACCCAGGACTTCATGGCGGGACCCACCCAGGAGTTCAGGAGGGGACCCAGGACTTCAGCAGGGACCCATTCAGGAGTTCAGGAGGGACCCATTCAATAGTTCAGGAGAAGGACCAGGAGTGCCCCAAAGGACCCAGGAGTTCAGGAGGGACCCACCCAAGAGTTCAGGAGGGACCCACCCAAGAGTTCAGGAGGGGACCCAGGAGTTCTGAGGGGACCCATTCAGGATTTCAGGAGGGGGACCAGGAGTGCCCCAAAGGACCCAGGAGTTCAGGAGGGGACCCAGGAGTGCCCCAAAGGATCCAGAGTTCAGGAGGGTACCCAGGAATGCCCCAAAGGACCAAGGAGTTCAGGGGGGAACCCAGGCGTTCTGAGGGGACCCAGGAGTGCCCCAAAGTACCCAAGAGTTCAGGAGGGGACCCAGGAGTTCGAGAGGGACCCACCCAGGAGTTCGAGAGGGACCCACCCAGGAGTTCAGGAGGGGACCCAGCAGTGCCCCAAAGGACCCAGGAGTTCAGGGGGGAACCCAGGAGTGCCCCAAAGGATCCAGATTTCAGGAGTGGACCCAGGAGTGCCCCAAAGGATCCAGAGTTCAGGAGGGGACGCAAGAGTTCAGGAGTGACCCACCCAGGACTTCAGGAGGGACCCATGCAGGAGTTTAGGAGGGACCCATTCAGGAGTTCAGGAGGGGGACCAGGAGTGCCCCAAAGAACCCAGGAGTTCAGGGTGGGACCCAAAAGTTCAGCAGGGCCCCACCCAGGAGTTCATGGCGGGACCTACCCAGGACTTGAAGAGGGGACCGAAGAGTTCTGTGGGGACCCATTCAGGAGTTCAGGAGGGGGACCAGGAGTGCCCCAAAGGACCCAGGAGTTCGGGAGGGGACCCGCCCAGGAGTTCGGGAGGGGACTCGCCCAGGAGTGCCGGAGGGGACTCGCCCAGGAGTGCCGGAGGGGACTCAGCAGTTCCCCAAAGGACCCAGGAGTTCAGGGGTGAACCCAGGAGTTCTGAGGGGACCCAAGAATTCCCCAAAGGACCCAGGCGTTCAGTGGGGAACGCAGGAGTTCTGAGGGCACCCAGGAGTTCAGGAGGGGACCCACCCAGGAGTTCAGGAGGGGACCCACCCAGGAGTTCAGGAGGGGACCCAGCATTGCCCCAAAGGACCCAGGAGTTCAGGGGGGAACCCAGGAGTGCCCCAAAGGATCCAGAGTTCAGGAGGGGACACAGGAGTACCCCAAAGGATCCAGAGTTCAGGAGGAGACCCAAGAGTTCAGGAGGGACCCACCCAGGACTTCATGGCGGGACCCACCCAGGACTTTCTGAGGGGACCCAGGAGTTCTGAGGGGACCCATTCTGGAGTTCAGGAGGGACCCATTCACGAGTTCAGGAGGGACCCATTCAGGAGTTCAGGAGGGGAACCAGGAGTGCCCCAAAGGACCCAGGAGTTCAGGATGGGACCCAAGAGTTCAGGAGGGACCCACCCAGGAGTTCATGGCAGGACCCACCCAGGACTTCATGGCGGGACCCACCCAGGACTTCAGGAGGAGACCCAGGAGTTCTGAGGGGACCCATTCAGGAGTTCAGGAGGGGTGCAGGAGTGCCCCAAAGGACCCAGGAGTTCAGGAGGGGACCCAGGAGTGCCCCAAGGGACCCAAGAGTTCAGGAGGGGACCCAAGAGATCAGGAGGGGACCCGCCCAGGAGTTCAGGAGGGGACCGCGAGTTCAGGGAGGGACTGAAGAATTCAGGAGGGGACCTAGGAGTTCAGGGGGTAACCCAAGAGTTCAGGAAAGGACCCAGGAGTGCCCCAAAGGACCCAGGAGTTCAGAAGGGGACCCAGGAGTACCCCAAAGGATCCAGAGTTCAGGAGGGGACCCAGGAGTGCCCCAAAGGATCCAGAGTTCAGGAGGGGACCCAAGAGTTCAGGAGGGACCCACCCAGGACTTCATGGCGGGACCCACCCAGGACTTCAGGAGGGGACCCAGGACTTCAGCAGGGACCCATTCAGGAGTTCAGGAGGGACCCATTCAATAGTTCAGGAGAAGGACCAGGAGTGCCCCAAAGGACCCAGGAGTTCAGGAGGGACCCACCCAAGAGTTCAGGAGGGACCCACCCAGGAGTTCATGGCGGGACCCACCCAGGAGTTCAGGAGGGGACCCAGGAGTTCTGAGGGGACCCATTCAGGATTTCAGGAGGGGGACCAGGAGTGCCCCAAAGGACCCAGGAGTTCAGGAGGGGACCCAGGAGTGCCCCAAAGGATCCAGAGTTCAGGAGGGTACCCAGGAATGCCCCAAAGGACCCAGGAGTTCAGGGGGGAACCCAGGCGTTCTGAGGGGACCCAGGAGTTCAGGAGGGGACCCAGGAGTTCAGGAGGGGACCCAGGAGTGCCCCAAAGTACCCAAGAGTTCAGGAGGGGACCCAAGAGAACAGGAGGGGACCCACCCAGGAGTTCAGGAGGGACGTGCCCAGGAGTTCAGGGAGGGACTGAAGAATTCAGGAGGGGACCTAGGAGTTCAGGGGGTAACCCAAGAGTTCAGGAGCGGACCCAGGAGTTAGGAGAGGACCCAGGAGTGCCCCAAAAGACCCAGGAGTTCAGGAGGGGACCCAGGAGTGCCCCAAAGGACCCAGGAGTTCAGGAGGGGACCCAGCAGTGCCCCAAAGGACCCAGGAGTTCAGGGGGGAACCCAGGAGTGCTCCAAAGTACCCAGGAGTTCAGGGGGAACACAGGCGTTCTGAGGGGACCCAGGAGTGCCCCAAAGTACCCAAGAGTTCAGGAGGGGACCCAGGAGTTCAGGAGAGACCCACCCAGGAGTTCGGGAGGGACCCACCCAGGAGATCGGGAGCGGACCCGCCCAGGAGTTCAGGAGGGGACCCGCCCAGGAGTTCAGGAGGGGACCCGCCCAGGAGTTCGGAGGGGACCCAGGAGTTCAGGAGGGGACCCAGGCGTTCTGAGGGTACCCAGCAGTGCCCCAAAGTACCCAGGAGTTCGGGAGGGGACCCACCCAGGAGTTCGGGAGGGGACCCACCCAGGAGTTCTGAGGGGACCCAAGAGTTGCCCAAAGGACCCAAGAGCTTAGGAGGGGACCCAGGAGTGCCCGAAAGGATGCAAGAGATCAGGAGGGACCCACCCAAGAGATCAGGAGGGACCCACCCAAGAGATCAGGAGGGACCCACCCAAGAGATCAGGAGGGACCCACCCAAGAGATCAGGAGGGCACCCAGGAGTTCAGGAGGGACCCACCCAGGAGTTCAGGAGGGACCCACCCAGGAGTTCAGGAGGGACCCACCCAGGAGTTCTGGAGGGGACCCAGCAGTGCCCCAAAGGACCCAGGAGTTCAGGGGGGAACCCAGGAGTGCCCCAAAGGATCCAGAGTTCAGGAGGGGAGCCAGGAGTGCCCCAAAGGATCCAGGGTTCAGGAGGGGACCCAAGAGTTCAGGAGGGACCCACCCAGGACTTCATGGCGGGACCCACCCAGGACTTTCTGAGGGGACCCAGGAGTTCTGAGGGGACCCATTCAGGAGTTCAGAAGGGACCCATTCAATTGCTCAGGAGGGGGACCAGGAGTGCCCCAAAGGACCCAGGAGTTCAGGTTGGGACCCAAAAGTTCAGGAGGGACCCACCCAGGAGTTCAGGAGGGGACACAGGAGGTCTGAGGGGACCTACCCATGAGTTCAGGAGGGGACCCACCCCCGAGTTCGGGAGGGGACCCAGCAGTGCCCCAAAGGACCCAGGAGTTCAGGGGGGAACCCAGGAGTGCCCCAAAGGATCCAGACTTCAGGAGGGGACCCAGGAGTGCCCCAAACGACCCAGGAGTTCAGGGTGGGACCCAAAAGTTCAGGAGGGACCCACCCAGGAGTTCAGGAGGGACCCACCCAGGAGTTCAGGAGGGGGACCAGGAGTGCCCCAAAGGACCCAGGAGTTCAGGGTGGGACCCAGGAGTGCCCCAAAGGATCCAGAGTTCAGGAGGGAACCCAGGAATGCCCCAAAGGACCCAGGAGTTCAGGGGGGAACCCAGGCGTTCTGAGGGGACCCAGGAGTGCCCCAAAGGACCCAGGAGTTCAGGAGGGGACCCAAGAGTGCCCCAAAGGACCCAGGAGTTCAGGAGGGGACGCGCCCAGGAGTTCAGGAGGGGACGCGCCCAGGAGTTCAGGAGGGGACGCGCCCAGGAGTTCAGGAGGGGACGCGCCCAGGAGTTCAGGAGGGGACGCGCCCAGGAGTTCAGGAGGGGACCCGCCCAGGAGTTCAGGAGGGGACCCGCCCAGGAGTTCAGGAGGGGACCCGCCCAGGAGTTCAGGAGGGGACCCGCCCAGGAGTTCAGGAGGGGACCGGGAGTTCAGGGAGGGACTGAAGAATTCAGGAGGGGACCTAGGAGTTCAGGGGGTAACCCAGGAGTTCAGGAGCGGACCCAGGAGTTCAAGAGAGGACCCAGGAGTGCCCCAAAGGACCCAGGAGTTCAGTGGGGAACCCAGGAGTTCTGAAGAGACCCAAGAGTGCCCCAATGGACCCAAGAGATCAGGAGGGCACCCGCCCGGGAGTTCAGGAGGGGACCCGCCCGGGAGTTCAGGAGGGGACCCGCCCGGGAGTTCAGGAGGGGACCCGCCCGGGAGTTCAGGAGGGGACCCGCCCGGGAGTTCAGGAGGGGACCCGCCCGGGAGTTCAGGAGGGGACCCGCCCGGGAGTTCAGGAGGGGACCCGCCCGGGAGTTCAGGAGGGGACCCGCCCGGGAGTTCAGGAGGGGACCCGCCCGGGAGTTCAGGAGGGGACCCGCCCGGGAGTTCAGGAGCGGACCCAGGAGTGCCCCAAAGGACCCAGGAGTTCAGTGGGGAACCCAGGAGTTCTGAGGAGACCCAAGAGTGCCCCAAAGGACCCAAGAGATCAGGAGGGAACCCAAGAGATCAGGAGGGCACCCAAGAGATCAGGAGGGACCCACCCAGGAGTTCAGGAGGGACCCACCCAGGAGTTCAGGAGGGACCCACCCAGGAGTTCAGGAGGGGACCCAGCAGTGCCCCAAAGGACCCAGGAGTTCAGGGGGGAACCCAGGAGTGCCCCAAAGGATCCAGAGTTCAGGAGGGGACCCAGGAGTGCCCCAAAGGATCCAGGGTTCAGGAGGGGGCCCACCCAGGACTTCATGGCGGGACCCACCCAGGACTTTCTGATGGGATCCAGGAGTTCTGAGGGGACCCATTCAATAGTTCAGGACGGGGACCAGGAGTGCCCCAAAGGACCAAGGAGTTCAGGGTGGGACCCAAAAGTTCAGGAGGGACCCACCCAGGAGTTCAGGAGGGACCCACCCAGGACTTCAGGAGGGGACCCAGGAGTTCTGAGGGGACCCATTCAGGATTTCAGGAGGGGGACCAGGAGTGCCCCAAAGGACCCAGGAGTTCAGGAGGGGACCCAGGAGTGCCCCAAAGGATCCAGAGTTCAGGAGGGGACCGAAGAGTACTGAGGAGACCCAGGAGTGCCCCAAAGGACCCAGGGGTTCAGGGGTGAATCCAGGAGTTCTGAGGGGACCCAAGAGTGCCCCAAACGACCCAGGAGTTCAGGAGGGGACCCACCCAGGAGTTCAGGAGGGGACCCACCCAGGAGTTCAGGAGGGGACCCAGCAGTGCCCCAAAGCATCCAGATTTCAGGAGGGGACCAGGAGTGCCCCAAAGGACCCAGGAGTTCAGGATGGGACCCAAGAGTTCAGGAGGGACCCACCCAGGAGTTCATGGCAGGACCCACCCAGGACTTCATGGCGGGACCCACCCAGGACTTCAGGAGGAGACCCAGGAGTTCTGAGGGGACCCATTCAGGAGTTCAGGAGGGGTGCAGGAGTGCCCCAAAGGACCCAGGAGTTCAGGAGGGGACCCAGGAGTGCCCCAAGGGACCCAAGAGTTCAGGAGGGGACCCAAGAGATCAGGAGGGGACCCGCCCAGGAGTTCAGGAGGGGACCGGGAGTTCAGGGAGGGACTGAAGAATTCAGGAGGGGACCTAGGAGTTCAGGGGGTAACCCAAGAGTTCAGGAAAGGACCCAGGAGTGCCCCAAAGGACCCAGGAGTTCAGAAGGGGACCCAGGAGTACCCCAAAGGATCCAGAGTTCAGGAGGGGACCCAGGAGTGCCCCAAAGGATCCAGAGTTCAGGAGGGGACCCAAGAGTTCAGGAGGGACCCACCCAGGACTTCATGGTGGGACCCACCCAGGACTTCATGGCGGGACCCACCCAGGACTTCATGGCGGGACCCACCCAGGAGTTCAGGAGGGGACCCAGGACTTCAGCAGGGACCCATTCAGGAGTTCAGGAGGGACCCATTCAATAGTTCAGGAGAAGGACCAGGAGTGCCCCAAAGGACCCAGGAGTTCAGGAGGGACCCACCCAAGAGTTCAGGAGGGACCCACCCAAGAGTTCAGGAGGGGACCCAGGAGTTCTGAGGGGACCCATTCAGGATTTCAGGAGGGGGACCAGGAGTGCCCCAAAGGACCCAGGAGTTCAGGAGGGGACCCAGGAGTGCCCCAAAGGATCCAGAGTTCAGGAGGGTACCCAGGAATGCCCCAAAGGACCAAGGAGTTCAGGGGGGAACCCAGGCGTTCTGAGGGGACCCAGGAGTGCCCCAAAGTACCCAAGAGTTCAGGAGGGGACCCAGGAGTTCGAGAGGGACCCACCCAGGAGTTCGAGAGGGACCCACCCAGGAGTTCGAGAGGGACCCACCCAGGAGTTCGGGAGGGACCCACCCAGGAGTTCAGGAGCGGACCCAGCAGTGCCCCAAAGGACCCAGGAGTTCAGGGGGGAACACAGGAGTTCGGAGGGGACCCAGGAGTTCAGGAGGGGACCCAGGAGTGCCCCAAAGTACCCAAGAGTTCAGGAGGGGACCCAAGAGAACAGGAGGGGACCCGCCCAGGAGTTCAGGAGGGACGTGCCCAGGAGTTCAGGGAGGGACTGAAGAATTCAGGAGGGGACCTAGGAGTTCAGGGGGTAACCCAAGAGTTCAGGAGCGGACCCAGGAGTTAGAAGAGGACCCAGGAGTGCTCCAAAGGACCCAGGAGTTCAGGAGGGGACCCAGGAGTGCCCCAAAGGACCCAGGAGTTCAGGAGGGGACCCAGCAGTGCCCCAAAGGACCCAGGAGTTCAGGGGGGAACCCAGGAGTGCCCCAAAGTACCCAGGAGTTCAGGGGGAACACAGGCGTTCTGAGGGGACCCAGGAGTGCCCCAAAGTACCCAAGAGTTCAGGAGGGGACCCAGGAGTTCAGGAGAGACCCACCCAGGAGTTCGGGAGGGACCCACCCAGGAGATCGGGAGCGGACCCGCCCAGGAGTTCAGGAGGGGACCCGCCCAGGAGTTCAGGAGGGGACCCAGGAGTTCAGGAGGGGACCCAGGCGTTCTGAGGGTACCCAGCAGTGCCCCAAAGTACCCAGGAGTTCGGGAGAGGACCCACCCAGGAGTTCGGGAGGGGACCCACCCAGGAGTTCGGGAGGGGACCCACCCAGGAGTTCGGGAGGGGACCCACCCAGGAGTTCGGGAGGGGACCCACCCAGGAGTTCGGGAGGGGACCCACCCAGGAGTTCTGAGGGGACCCAAGAGTTCCCCAAAGGACCCAAGAGCTTAGGAGGGGACCCAGGAGTGCCCGAAAGGATCCAGAGTTCAGGAGGGGACCCAGGAGTTCAGCAGGGGACCCAGGAGTTCAGCAGGGGACCCAGGACTGCCCCAAAGGACCCAGGAGTTCAGTGGGGGACCGAAGAGTTCAGGAGGGGGAGCAGGAGTGCCCCAAAGGACCCAGGAGTTCTGAGGGGACCCAAGAGTTCAGAAGGGCACCCAAGAGATCAGGAGGGACCCGCCCAGGAGTTCGGGAGGGGACCCGCCCAGGAGTTCGGGAGGGGACCCGCCCAGGAGTTCGGGAGGGACCCGCCCAGGAGTTCAGGGAGGGACTGAAGAATTCAGGAGGGGACCTAGGAGTTCAGGGGGTAACCCAGGAGTTAGGAGAGGACCCAGGAGTGCCCCAAAGGACCCAGGAGTTCAGGAGGGGACCCAGGAGGGCCCCAAAGGATCCAGAGTTCAGGAGGGTACCAGGAATGCCCCAAAGGACCCAGGAGTTCAGGGGGGAACCCAGGCATTCTGAGGGGACAAAGCAGTGCCCCAAAGTACACAGGAGTTCGGGAGGGACCCACCCAGGAGTTCGGGAGGGACCCACCCAGGAGTTCGGGAGGGACCCACCCAGGAGTTCGGGAGGGGACCCACCCAGGAGTTCGGGAGGGGACCCAAAAGTACTGAGGATACCCAGCAGTGCCCCAAAGGACCCAGGAGTTCTGAGGGGACCCAAGAGTTCACCAAAGGACCCAAGAGTTCAGGAGGGGACCCAGGAGTGCCCCAAAGGATCCAGAGTTCAGCAGGGGATCCACCCAGGAGTTCAGGAGGGAACCCAGGCGTTCTGAGGGTACCCAGCAGTGCCCCAAAGTACCCAGGAGTTCGGGAGGGGACCCACCCAGGAGTTCGGGAGGGGACCCAGGAGTGCCCGAAAGGATCCAGAGTTCAGGAGGGGACCCAGGAGTTCAGCAGGGGACCCAGGAGTTCAGGAGGGGACCCAGGAGTGCCCCAAAGGACCCAGGAGTTCAGTGGGGGACCGAAGAGTTCAGGAGGGGGAGCAGGAGTGCCCCAAAGGACCCAGGAGTTCTGAGGGGACCCAAGAGTTCAGAAGGGCACCCAAGAGATCAGGAGGGCACCCAAGAGATCAGGAGGGACCCACCCAGGAGTTCGGGAGGGGACCCGCCCAGGAGTTCGGGAGGGGACCCGCCCAGGAGTTCGGGAGGGGACCCAGCAGTGCCCCAAAGGACCCAGGAGTTCAGGAGGGGAACCAAGAGTTCAGGAGGGGACCCAGGAATGCCCCAAAGGACCCAGGAGTTCAGTGGGGGACCGAAGAGTTCAGGAGGGGGACCAGGAGTGCCCCAAAGGACCCAGGAGTACAGGGGGGAACCCAGGAGTTCTGAGGGGACCCAGGAGTGCCACAAAGGAACCAGGAGTTCAGGGGGGAACTCAGGAGTGCCCCAAAGGATCCAGAGGTCAGGAGGGGACCCAGGAGTGCCGCAAAGGATCCAGAGTTCAGGAGGGGACCCAGGACTTCATGGCGGGACCCACCCAGGACTTCATGGCGGGACCCACCCAGGACTTCAGGAGGGGGACCAGGAGTGCCCCAAAGGACCCAGGAGTTCAGGGGGGAACCCAGGCGTTCTGAGGGGACCCAGGAGTGCCCTAAAATACCCAAGAGTTCAGGAGGGGACCCAGGAGTTCGAGAGGGACCCACCCAGGAGTTCGGGAGGGACCCACCCAGGAGTTCGGGAGGGACCCACCCAGGAGTTCGGGAGGGACCCACCCAGGAGTTCGGGAGGGACCCACCCAGGAGTTCGGGAGCGGACCCATCAGTGCCCCAACGGACCCAGGAGTTCAGGGGGGAACACAGGAGTTCGGAGGGGACCCAGGAGTTTAGGAGGGGACCCAGGCGTTCTGAGGGGACCCAGGAGTGCCCCAAAGTACCCAAGAGTTCAGGAGGGGACCCAACAGAACAGGAGGGGACCCGCCCAGGAGTTCAGGAGGGACCCGCCCAGGAGTTCAGGAGGGACCCGCCCAGGAGTTCAGGGAGGGACTGAAGAATTCAGGAGGGGACCTAGGAGTTCAGGGGGTAACCCAAGAGTTCAGGAGCGGACCCAGGAGTTAGGAGAGGACCCAGGAGTGCCCCAAAGGACCCAGGAGTTCAGGAGGGGACCCAGGTGTGCCCCAAAGGACCCAGGAGTTCAGGAGGGGACCCAGCAGTGCCCCAAAGGACCCAGGAGTTCAGGAGGGGACTCAGCAGTGCCCCAAAGGACCCAGGAGTTCAGGGGGGAACCCAGGAGTGCCCCAAAGTATCCAGGAGTTCAGGGGGAACCCAGGCGTTCTGAGGGGACCCAGGAGTGCCCCAAAGTACCCAAGAGTTCAGGAGTGTACCCAGGAGTGCCCCAAAGGATCCAGAGTTCAGGAGGGGATCCTCCCAGGAGTTCAGGAGGGGACCCAGCAGTGCCCCAAAGGACCCAGGAGTTCAGGGGGTAACACAGGAGTTCGGAGGGGACCCAGGAGTTCAGGAGGGGACCAAGGCGTTCTGAGGGCACCCAGCAGTGCCCCAAAGTACCCAGGAGTTCGGGAGGGGACCCACCCAGGAGTTCGGGAGGGGACCCACCCAGGAGTTCAGGAGGGGACCCAGGAGTGCCCCAAAGGACCCAGGAGTTCAGTGGGGGACCGAAGAGTTCAGGAGGGGGAGCAGGAGTGCCCCAAAGGACCCAGGAGTTCTGAGGGGACCCAAGAGTTCAGGAGGGCACCCAAGAGATCAGGAGGGCACCCAAGAGATCAGGAGGGACCCACCCAGGAGTTCAGGAGGGACCCACCCAGGAGTTCAGGAGGGGACCCACCCAGGAGTTCCGGAGGGACCCGCCCAGGAGTTCCGGAGGGACCCGCCCAGGAGTTCCGGAGGGACCCGCCCAGGAGTTCCGGAGGGGACCGGGAGTTCAGGGAGGGACTGAAGAATTCAGGAGGGGACCTAGGAGTTCAGGGGGTAACCCAAGAGTTCAGGAGCGGACCCAGGAGTTCAGGAGAGGACCCAGGAGTGCCCCAAAGGACCCAGGAGTTCAGGAGGGGACCCAGGAGTGCCCCAAAGGATCCAGAGTTCAGGTGGGTACCCACACAGGAGTTCAGGAGGGGACCCAGGAATGCCCCAAAGGACCCAGGAGTTCAGGAGGGGACCCAGGAGTTCGGGAGGGACCCACCCAGGAGTTCGGGAGGGACCCACCCAGGAGTTCGGGAGGGGACCCAGCAGTGTTCCAAAGGACCCAGGAGTTCAGGGTGGAACCCAAAAGTACTGAGGATACCCAGCAGTGCCCCAAAGGACCCAGGAGTTCTGAGGGGACCCAAGAGTTCACCAAAGGACACAAGTGTTCAGGAGGGGACCCAGGAGTGCCCCAAAGGATCCAGAGTTCAGGAGGGGACCCACCCAGGAGTTCAGGAGGGGACCCAGCAGTGCCCCAAAGGACCCAGGAGTTCAGGAGGGGACCCAGGCGTTCTGAGGGTACCCAGGAGTGCCCCAAAGGACCCAGGAGTTCGGGAGGGGACCCACCCAGGAGTTCGGGAGGGGACCCACCCAGGAGTTCGGGAGGGGACCCACCCAGGAGTTCGGGAGGGGACCCAGCAGTGCCCCAAGGACCCAGGAGTTCAGCGGGGAACCCAGGAGTGCCCCAAAGGACCCAAGAGTTCAGGAGGGCACCCAAGAGATCAAGAGGGACCCACCCAGGAGTTCAGGAGGGACCCACCCAGGAGTTCAGGAGGGGACTGTGGGTTCAGGGGGGGACCCAGGAGTTCAGGAGGGTAACCAGGAGATCACGGGGGCCCCAGGAGCTCAGGGGGGACTGAAGAGTTCAGGAGGGGACCCACCCAGGAGTTCAGGAGGGGACCCAGCAGTGCCCCAAAGGACCCAGGAGTTCAGGGGGGGACCCACCCAGGAATTCATGGGGGACCCACCCAGGAGTTCAGGGGGGACCCAGGCATCCGGCTGCCCATCCTCCACAGGTTCTGGACTTGTCACTCAATGAGGTCACAACTCTGCAGGGTTTCTCACCCCTCCACCACCTGGAGGAGCTGGATCTCCATGGAAACCATGAGAACCAAGGGGGCACTGGGAGGGACTGGGAGACACTGAGGGGTCAGTGGGGGTCAATGGGGATCAGTGCGACCGGATCAAAGGGAACTGGGGTGAACTGGTGTGAACTGGGGGTGCTGGGGTCAGGCTCTGATTGGTTCCTCCCTTTGACTCTGACCTTAGTGATTGGCGACACCTCCGCCCTCACCCCATTGGCCGCTTGCCCCCAGCTGCACCGCATCCGATTGGCCGACACGTCCTTGGCCACCGCCCCCGATCGCTGCGCCCGCCTGGCCGAGCTCCTCCCGCAGGTGACCATCGCTCTCACCTGATTCGTCGGTGCCTCTGAAGACTCCGCCCACTCCCGCACAACCCACCTTAAAACACGGGGTGGGGCAATAAATAAAGTGATGTTACCACAATGCAAGTCCGTTTGTGTGACCCCAGCCTCGTCTGGTTCTGAGCGCGTGTCTGTCAGACGGCTGCTTTACTCTTACAAGTTCACTGCTGTGCGATTATGATGGCGAAGGGCAATGCAAGATAGAAGGGTTTGTTCTGCTGGGGGTCACCACCCGCCCCCCGCGTCTGAGCGGGCCAATCAGAGGGCACGGGAGGGCTGGAGGGGCGGAGCGCTGGTGTCCGTGCGGGAATTTGTCACCGTGCGGCGTGCGTTCGACTTTGTCCTTGTCTCTGTCTGTGAGCGTGTGGGACTCCGTGCCGTGTGAGTGTTGGACTTTGCTGTGTCTATGTGTGTGCGTAGGACTCAGTGTCACTGTCCGTGTGCCGGACTTGGCATCCGTGTGGGCGCGTTAGACTCGGTGTCTATTGCTGTTGTGTGCGAGTGTCGGACTTTGTCTGTCTGTGTGTGCCAGTCTTTGTTTCTGTGAGTGCTGGACTCTGTCCGAGTGTGTGTTTGATGGAGTTTGAGCGGACCGATTGGTGAGGTTGAATGGGATCGCGTGTGTAGTTCTGGCAGGATTTCTATTGGACAGCATGTCAGATTATTTAAATTGCCAAACTAAAAATAAAATACAAACTAAACTTCCTTGTTGTTGTTTTTTCTTCAGGTGCAGCAGTAAGGTTGTGGATGCTCTAGGGGATTTAAAAAAAAAAAAACATTAAATAAATAATTCCAGTCCTCCCCTAGAGCATCCACAGCCCTACTGCTGCACCAGACTTGTAGGTATTTTGTGTGGAAAAAGAAGAGAAAACTAAATTATACATTCCAATCCATTACATGACATTACCATACCCCTAAGAAATACTCAAACAATAAACAGCCAAACACATATGAAACAAATGAGACCCTGATTATGCAAATTAAACCCCAATTATGAAAACTACCTCATTAAATATGCAAATGAGGTAAACACACCTCCTCCCCGCCACTTCACACCTCCTCCCTGGCCACTTCACACCTCCTGCCTGGCCACTTCACACTGGGTTAGGGTTTAGGGTTAGGGTTAGGTTTTTATATATCATCCCCAAGTTCAAGTTTAAGTTTTGAGTCACTAATGCTCATAACAGTCTTTCCAGGTTTTAATTGCTTCACTGTAGTAATTACCAGTTTACAGGTGGTTACAAGGCCAAGAATATATTTTTCACTGCGACTAATCGCCTTCCACAACACAGTTCCCACTTTTTCCCAGGTCTCTATTTGAAAAACTCCTAACAGGTCAGCAGGAAACCCACTGCCTCTGCACCAAATTAACAATCTTTTGAGGTTACTCTCCTCATACTTCACCCCTCTCTTAGAGAGAATATGCGAGAGGAGCCGCAGTATTTCTTCTTCTTCTTTAAAAATATTCTGCCCCATCTCCTCTCACCCCCAGCTGCTCACCTCTTTGGGCGTCCGTTGTGACGATATCGGATCCTTTATCCCTCCTCTGTCACTCCGTACACATCAATCGGGAATCACGCAGCCCGCAGCCCGCGTCCCGGTCACGGTCCACCCGAGCCGTTCCAGCTGGGGCTCGCTCCCTGCAGCGGTCGCACGCCTTCCATAAATTCTCCTTAGGGATCACGTCGGGGTCACCGCTTGCGAGGGCGCAAACTCACAGACTCCACGCAACTCAATACGAATTCAAGCGAAGCCATTTATTACAGAGACAAGCCTCCTTATATACGCAGTTATTTCCCAATAAGCGTCCATGTTTCAAACACGCGTCGGCTGATCAGATATCGTCCACGTTCAGGTCTTGTTATTATAGAATTACCTCACTCTCATAACAGGTGTTGTTTTTCAGCCTTCGCGCCAGTCTTGGAGTCGCTTTGTCCAGTTCAGAAATAAATCTCTATCTAACAGAAACCCATCTGCACAACAACCTTAAGAAAATCCCTTAAATCTCCCACAGGTGCTGTCATTTCTAGTTAGGGTCCAGGTGATTTTATAAGGGTGGTGGGCGGGGCCTGGGATGATCGACACCTCCCCTCGGCAGCTTTTGAGCCGTTTAATCTACGTGGGCAGTCGTCTTTGGAGAAGCGGAGGTGTTTGTTCGAGGTACGAGCTTCAGGAGCAGCAAAGGTTCAGTAGCAGCTGTGGTAGAAAGGTTGTTTGTCATTATGTTTCATTCATTGATTCGGTTCCAGGTGCTTTGCATTTTCCCAAAATTCCTGACTACAATGGAGATGGAGTGCTGGCAGTTGTATTTCACTTTCTATCTGCTCCCTAGAAAAACTAAGTTGAGATCCATACTCGGTCTCATTGTAGCTGCAATAGCAGCAATAAAGTGCAGGTGCTGTCATTTTCAGGGAGATTCCAGGTAATTTGATAAGGGTGGTGAGGGCGTCTGGGGTGAATGACCCCGCCCCTTTCCCAGGGGTTTGTGGGAAGGGGTGGGCAGAGCCCTGGGTATTTGAGCCACGGTCCCCAGGCAGGGAGCTCATTCTGCTCCAGAGCCTCTTCAGTGGTGGTTTTCTGCTGCTCCTTCAGCAGCCAGCAGCTTTTGAGATGTTTAATCCAAATGGGCAGATGTCTTTGGACAAGCAGAGGTGCCTGTTTGATGTAAGAGCTTCAGGAACAGCGAAGGTTTAACAACAGCTGTAGTAGAAAAGTTGTTTGTCGTTATGTTTTGTTTGTTGATTCATTTCCAGGTGCTTTGCATTTTCCCAAGATTCCTGACTACAATGGAGAGGGAGTGTTGTTTTTTGGTTTGTATTGCTGTATTAATAGTTGTTAATGTAATCTCTTCTCCTGGAAGAGAGTCTTGTCTCCAGAACCTTAGCAGCGTGCGGCGGCCCCCGGTGGATCATTCAAATGTACCTCCCAGAACTCAGCCAATGTGAGCAACGAACCGTAGGCTACTATGGATAAATATTATTTGGGGGCTCGATAGCGTGCGTGTTCTCGCTTTCCTTACTGTAGGCGACGATGGAGAAAGCGACAACTGCGGGAAGATCTCCGTTAGCCCACGTGGCGTTTTCCTCTGTCGAAGGTGGATTCGATCCCTCAGCCCTCTGAAAGATAAGTGGAGGCACGAGGGCTGGGAAGGGGCTGGGAATCGCAGGGTGGGTTTAAAGTTCTCAGACAGAAAAGCGCAGTCTAGGAGCGGTCCCCTTCGGGCAGATAAGGGGTCAGGGATCGTTACGGTGCGATACCAGCATCTGCCGGGCATGGCAGCTCCCGCCGGCGCCTGTTGTCGTGTAGTTCGGGAAGCCCGCCTCGTGCCTGTCAGACTATCCCGGGGTCTCGCTGTGCTCCGGGGGCCCAACGGGCCTCTCAGGTGCCATCCCGGGATCCGGAATGCCGGTGCTAATTGGCGTAGTGCCAATTGGGTGCTGGATTATTGTATCATCAGCCAAAAGCGTGGACGGTGCTTGCATTTTGGATGTTTCTGGTCAGTTGTGATTTATGGTGTCATTCTGGGCTGCATCAGCAGCTCTGCTCTCTACCCCTCCAGTCCTAGGGACTGGCATTTCAAGATGCTGGGAAGAAGTTCTTAGGTTGTGCCACCGTCTCCTCTGTGTGTGTGTGCGCCGGTGCCACCGTCTCATAAGGGACTGTGATGTTCAGCTCCTTTTTCCTGGGGTTGCAGAAGAGGCTTCTTGCCTCATCACTGCCTCCTGCAGGGCATTTTGATTGATGCCTTCTCTGGTTTTGGTGTCGCTGTCGTTGCGGAGTGTTTTTGGTGCCATTGCGGTCGTGTCGTCCATAGCGTTCTGTGGCGTGTTTGACTGCGCACGTGCACGTTCGGCTCGGAGCTGCTCTGCCCGGCGGTGTGGAGTCAGGGGCGGGTGGAGTGAGCTCTAGGAGTCCACGGTTAATCTGTTGACAGATTCAACTGTGTAGGCAAAGGTTGTACGGTCATCTGGGATGCAGTAGCTGTGGGCAGGGGAGCTGGCAGTCTGTTCCCCAGTGTTTTAGGGACTCAATTATAGCTTCTGGTGGGATTCCTGAATAGAAAGCAGACCTGTGGAATGGTCAAGCTGTTGATGAGCATCTTAGTGACTTGTTGAATACCTTGATTTCAGATGCAGAGGGACAACATGGCACGAAAGAGCGACGGAAGAGCCGAGCAGAGCGCCGTAAGCAGGTGGGTCGGTGCGTGGTGTCAGAGGGAAGATGTGCCCTCTGTCTTTATCTAAGTTGGGTTGTTTGTCTGTTTTACAGGTGTGAAACAAAGAGGAAAGCTGGGTATCGGCACTGCAGCTCCTCGGGCAAGGTGAGGAACGAGTGCTGGGCCAAAGCAGCAGCTCATTTCAGGTCTTGTGTTGCCGGTGCAGGTATGAGCATCCTTTGGTTGTGTTTTACAGGTGGTAGCTGAACCTCTGTGGTCAACAGCGTTGCAGTCAAAAGCAAAGGCAGCCAGGTGGGCGAGCGGCCAAGGTAAAGGAGCGGGAGATGGAATTGTCTGTGGGCAGGCTGTTTTCAGGCAGCGTCGGAGCAGATGCCTTTGTTTTTGCAGGTGCCGCGGACCAGCTCGGAGGGGCGAAGCTGCACGCCGACCAGCAGCCGAGAAGGTGAGGCGGTGGTGGGTGTCAAGGAGCCCGGTGTCTCGGTTCAGCATTTCCTTCTTCTTTTGCAGGCTCCTTTTGGGCCCTTTGGACTCGGAGGAGCGTTTCTGGTGAGCCGGGGTATGGGCGAGGAGGAGCGTGAGGATGGGGACTCGCTCCAAGCCCTACAGTTCTTTTGTTTCCCAATGTCTTAGGTGCCACGAGCAATGAGGGTTTGTGACCGCACCCGTGGCACGACGCGCCGAACAGAACGCCAAGGAACTTAGGAGGTGGGTGTTGCGGAAGGAGTTGGCGTTTACCCCGCGATACCGTGTGCTGACACGACTTAGTAAGCGTGTGTTTTCCCGTGTTACTGTAGATGTTGAAGAGGAACCCGGCGATGCAGGAACATCTCCGTTAGTGCACGTGGCGTTTTCTCTGTCGAAGGTGGATTCGGTCCCTCGGCCCTCTGAAAGATAAGTGGAGGCACGGGGGCTGGGAAGGGGCCGGGAATCGCAGGGATGGGGGTAAAGTTCTGATAAGGGCTTTCCCTGTCCAGGAAAAGTCCCCTTTGGGTGGGTTAAGGGCCCAGGGAACTTTACAGTGCGATGCCAGCACGTGCCGGGCAGGGCAGCTCCAGCCTGCGTCTGCGTTGTCGTGTAGCTCGGGATGCCTGCCTTGCGTCTGTCAGACGATCCCGGGGTCTCGCTGTGCTCCGGGGGCCCAACGGGCCTCTCAGGTGCCATCCCGGGATCCGGAATGCCGGTGTTAATTGGTGTAGAGCCAATCGGGTGCTGGATTCTTGTATCATCAGTCAAAAGCGTGGACAGTGCTTGCATTTTGGACATTTCTGGTCAGCAGTGACCTATGGTGTCATTCTGGGCTGCTTCAGCAGCTCTGCTCTCTACCCCTCCAGTCCTAGGGACTGGCACTTCAAGATGCTGGGAAGAAGTTCTTAGGTTGTGCCGCCGTCTCTGTGTGTGTGGGCGCCAGTGCCGTCACAGTCTCATAAGGGGCCGTGACGTTGGGCTCTTTTTTCCTGGGGTTGCAGAAGAGGCTCCTTGCCTCAGCACTGCCTCCCTGCAGGGCATTTTGATTGATGTCGTCTCTGGTTTTGGCGTCGCTGTTGTTGCGGAGCGTTGCGGTGCCGTTGCGGTCGTGTCGTCCGTAGCGTTCTGTGTCGCGTTTGTCTGCGCACGTGCACGTTCGGCTCGGAGCTGCTCTGCCCGGCGGTGTGGAGTCAGGGGCGGGTGGAGTGAACTCTAGGAGTCCAGGGTTAATCTGTTGACAGATTCAGTTGTGTAGGCAAAGGTTGTGCGGTCATCTGGGATGCAGTAGCTGTGGGCAGGGGAGCTGGCAGTCCGTTCCCTAGTGTTTTAGGGACTCAATTAGAGTGTCGGGTGGGATTCCTGAATAGAAAGCAAACCTGTGGAATGGTCAAGCGGTTGATGAGCGTCTGGGTGACTTGTTGAATACCTTGATTTCAGAGGTAGAGGGATGACTTGGTACGAAAGAGCAACAGAAGAGGCGAGCAGCGCGCCATAAGCAGGTGGGTCGGTGTGTGATGCCAGCGGGAAGATGTGCCGTGTGGCTCTATGTAAGTTTGGTCATTTGTGTCTTTCATAGAAGCGAAGAGGAAAGCTGGGTATTAGCACCGCAACTCCTCAGGCAAGGTGAACAATGAGCGTCGGGCCGAAGCAGCAGCTCGTTTCAGGTCCCGTGTTGCCAGTGCAGGTATGAGCGTCATTGGGTTGTGTTTTACAGGCGGCAGCTGAACCCCTGTAGTCAACGGCGTTGCAGTCAAAAGCAAGGATGGGCAGGCAGGTGGGAGAGTGGCCAAGGTAAAGGAGCTGGGGACGGGCCTGTCTACGGGCGGGCTGTTTTTGAGCAGCGTCTGAGCAGGTGCCTTTGTTCTCGCAGGTGCCGTGGACCACCTCGGAGGGGCGAAGCTGCACGCCGGCCAGCAGCCGAGAAGGTGAGGCGGCGGTGGGTGTCGAGGAGCCCGGTGTCGCCCGGTGACTCGGTTCAGAGTTTCCTTCTTGTTTTGCAGGCTCCTTTTGGGCCCTTTGGACTCGGAGGAGCTTTTCTGGTGAACCGGGGTATGGGCGAGGAGGAGCGTGGGGCTGGGGACACGCTCCAAGCCCTACAGTTCTTTTGTTTCTCGCTGTCTTAGGTGTTACGAGCAATGAGGGTTTGTGACCGCACCCATGACACGACGCACCGAACGGAACGCCGAGGAACTTAGGAGGAGGTGGGTGTTGTGGGAGGAGTCAGCGTTTACCCCGCGATACCGTATGCTGGCACGGCTTAGTGAGCGTGTGTTTTCCTGTGTTACTGTAGATGTTGAAGAGGACCCCGGCAATGCAGGAACATCTCCGTTAGCGCACGTGGCGTTTTCTCTGTCGAAGGTGGATTCGGTCCCTCGGCCCTCTTAAAGATAAGTGGAGGCACGGGGGCTGGGAAGGGGCCGGGAATCGCAGGGATGGGGGTAAAGTTCTGATAAGGGCTTTCCCTGTCCAGGAAAAGTCCCCTTTGGGTGGGTTAAGGGCCCAGGGAACTTTACAGTGCGATGCCAGCATGTGCCGGGCAGGGCAGCTCCAGCCTGCGTCTGCGTTGTCGTGTAGCTCGGGATGCCTGCCTTGCGTCTGTCAGACGATCCCGGGGTCTCGCTGTGCTCCGGGGGCCCAACGGGCCTCTCAGGTGCCATCCCGGGATCCGGAATGCCGGTGTTAATTGGCGTAGTGCCAATTGGGTGCTGGATTATTGTATCATCAGCCAAAAGCGTGGACGGTGCTTGCATTTTGGATGTTTCTGGTCAGTTGTGATTTATGGTGTCATTCTGGGCTGCATCAGCAGCTCTGCTCTCTACCCCTCCAGTCCTAGGGACTGGCATTTCAAGATGCTGGGAAGAAGTTCTTAGGTTGTGCCGCCATCTCCTCTGTGTGTGTGTGCGCTGGTGCCGCCGTCTCATAAGGGACTGTGATGTTCAGCTCCTTTTTCCTGGGGTTGCAGAAGAGGCTCCTTGCCTCATCACTGCCTCCCTGCAGGGCATTTTGATTGATGCCTTCTCTGGTTTTGGTGTCGCTGTCGTTGCGGAGTGTTTTTGGTGCCATTGCGGTCGTGTCGCCCATAGCGTTCTGTGGCGAGTTTGACTGCGCACGTGCACGTTCGGCTTGGAGCTGCTCTGCCCGGCGGTGTGGAGTCAGGGGCGGGTGGAGTGAGCTCTAGGAGTCCACGGTTAATCTGTTGACAGATTCAACTGTGTAGGCAAAGGTTGTGCGGTCATCTGGGATGCAGTAGCTGTGGGCAGGGGAGCTGGCAGTCTGTTCCCCAGTGTTTTAGGGACTCAATTAGAGCTTCTGGTGGGATTCCTGAATAGAAAGCAGACCTGTGGAATGGTCAAGCTGTTGATGAGCATCTCAGTGACTTGTTGAATACCTTGATTTCAGATGCAGAGGGACAACATGGCACGAAAGAGCGACGGAAGAGCCGAGCAGAGCGCCGTAAGCAGGTGGGTCGGTGCGTGGTGTCAGAGCGAAGATGTGCCTTGTGCCTTTATATTGTGTGCTGGCTTTGCTTAGTGAGTGTGTGTTTTCTTGTGTTATTGCAGATGTTGAGGAGGAACTTGGTTATGCAGGAAGATCTCCATCAGCATATGTGGTGTTTTCATCTGTTGAAGATGGATTCAGTCTCTTGGCCCTCTGAAAGATAAGTGGAGGCTGGAGGGCTGGGAAGGGGTTGGGAACTGCCGGGAGGGGGTAAAGTTCTCTTTGGGGCAAGGGTGTTCCAGGAACAGTCCCTTTTGGGCAGGGAACTTCACAGTGTGATGCCAGGGTGTCCTGGGCAGGGCAGCTCCAGCCTAGTGTCAGTGTTGTATTGCAGGTCGGGAGGCTTGCATTGTGCCTGCCAGACGGTCCCGCGCTCTCATCGTGCTTGAGGGACCCGACAGGCATCCCGGGCACCATCCCGGGATCCGGAACGCCGGTGCCAGTTGGCATAGCGCCAATCAGGTCCCAGTTTTCTTGTATCAGCAGCTGAAAGCGTGGATGGTTTTTGCATTTTGGATGTTTCTGCTCAGTTGTGTTTTATGGTGTCATTCTGGGCTGCATCGGCAGCTCTGCTCTGTACCCCTCCAGTCTAAGGGACTGGCACTTCTTCCCAGCGTCTTGAAGTTTTTAAGTAGCGCCACCGTCTCCTCTGTGTGTGCGCGCGCGCCAGTGCCGCCGTCTCCTCTGTGTGTGCGCGCGCGCCAGTGCCGCCGTCTCCTCTGTGTGTGCGCGCGCGCCAGTGCCGCCGTCTCCTCTGTGTGTGCGCGCGCGCCAGTGCCGCCGTCTCCTCTGTGTGTGCGCGCGCGCCAGTGCCGCCGTCTCCTCTGTGTGTGCGCGCGCGCCAGTGCCGCCGTCTCCTCTGTGTGTGCGCGCGCGCCAGTGCCGCCGTCTCCTCTGTGTGTGCGCGCGCGCCAGTGCCGCCGTCTCCTCTGTGTGTGCGCGCGCGCCAGTGCCGCCGTCTCCTCTGTGTGTGCGCGCGCGCCAGTGCCGCCGTCTCCTCTGTGTGTGCGCGCGCGCCAGTGCCGCCGTCTCCTCTGTGTGTGCGCGCGCGCCAGTGCCGCCGTCTCCTCTGTGTGTGCGCGCGCGCCAGTGCCGCCGTCTCCTCTGTGTGTGCGCGCGCGCCAGTGCCGCCGTCTCCTCTGTGTGTGCGCGCGCGCCAGTGCCGCCGTCTCCTCTGTGTGTGTGCGCGCGCCAGTGCCGCCGTCTCCTCTGTGTGTGTGCGCGCGCCAGTGCCGCCGTCTTATAAGGGGCCGTGACGTTCGGCTCCTTTGTTTTCTGGGGTTGCAGTGGAGGCTCCTCGCCACACCAGTGCCCCCCTGCAGGTTTTTTTGATCGATGCCTCTCTGACTGGGAGTTGTTCCCATTGTTGGGTGTTGTTGGTGTTGTTGACATGATGTCGCCTGTAACGTTCTGTGGCACGTTTGTCTGCGCACGTGCACGTTCGGCTCGGAGCTGCTCTGCCCGGCGGTGTGGAGTCAGGGGCGGGTGGAGTGAGCTCTAGGAGTCCACGGTTAATCTGTTGATGTGTTAAAATGTGTAGCCAGAAGTCATCTGGGACGCAGTAGCTGGGGGCAGGGGAGTCGTAAGTCCTTTTAGTGGTGTTTTGCAGTCATTACAGAGACCATTGATGATTAGTGTTGTCTGTGGTGTGCTGTTATTTCATAGACAAAGCCTGTTTTAATGAAATCTTTTTGGTTTTTTTCTTTGCAGGTGACCACATTGTCAATATGAGTCACTTATAGAAAGGCGTTTTGTTAGGCTATGTAGCACTCATAATTATAGCCTTTACTCGATGGTAACAAAAGCAGCTACAGACTCCGATCGTCACCCATCCCATAAGGCGCGCTTTACACGTTCCCGCAGGAATAGGCTTCTGTCGCCAAAAATGCCACATTCGAGGCCGTCGGGAAGCTCCTATGGACCGTAAACCGAATCTACGGCTGCGCAGAGCCGAGTCCAGCGCGAGGTCAGCGCACAGGATCCGCTGAGAAGCAAGAAGACCAGAGACTCGGCTATTGCTATTGGATGCAATCGCAGCGTAGAGGGGTGGGTGAATAGTTTGTAAGGGTATAAATACCCAGGGATTTCCACGCTCAGCTGGGACCTCAGCAGAAGAGGCAGCTCCAGTCAGCCTTCCCGCAGTACCGCTCCGTTCGGTTGGTTATTTACATGGATTTTGCTGGAGAGTTTGCCCTGATAGACCGAGGACTTAGACCATGACCCAACCGTCCCCGTGCCTCTGGAAGGGAGGTAGGGATGCCGAGGCGTAGAGCGATGCCATTCAGAAATTCAGGCTGAGCGGTATAAGGAGTCAGGTGTGCACATACAGTCCTTTGGCCATATGTCAATATAATATCTTAGGTGTTTTCCCTCTCCCCTGCATGGCCGGGAGGCCAACCGTAGATCCAGCGCAGGGCTAAGTTCGGATCCAGCCGCACCCGGGCTCCCGTCCGCAGAAGAGTTTAGAAAGTGAGGGGGTCTGATCCCAACCTCACGCCTCGACGGAAAGACCTCCCTGTAGCCTTTGGCATCTCCCGTCCACGTAGAAATCGCTCTGAATCAAGTTTCAGCTGAATTTGCTTAGCATATTCTGTCCTCCTAGTAAGCAATAGCGTCCCTCGCCATTACATTCCGCCACAGCGCAAGCCGTCTAGCGCCACCCTCGGTCGGCCGCGCCCCAGTCGGTCACCCGAAACCGAGCGATGTCGGCGGGATCGCGGGCGTCGTCGGCGTTCGGCGACGGAGACGCGGGGCGAGTTTGAGTTCCGGAATCTCAGAGGAAGGAGGTCGCGGTAACTGACAGGATCAGGACGCCGAGCGAGAATAGGTCACCACAGTCAAGAACTATATGAAGGATGGCAAGGGAATTAAGTGCAAAGTGTGAAGGCCCTGTCTCAAGCCAATCTTCGGGAGAGGAAGAAGCGGTCGGCCGGGTAGATGACGCGCAGAGCGTTCGGATAGTGTGAGACCTCGAGCAAACGCGGCTCGGGGCCGTAGTTAATTGTCCTTGGAGGTTCAAATTTTTTTCCTTTTCAGGTAAATTCCAAAGTTAAAGAATAAAAAACTCCAGCTGGGGGATCCATCCCCCCCGACCGGGTTTTTTCCCTGGTCCCGGCCGCTCCGCGAGGCGACGTTTGTCGCCGAGGTTAGGACGCGGGTGGCCCTCGGGCTGGGGTTTCGGCAGGCAGGGCCATTTTGGAGGCTCCTGGGAACGGTGTTCCCGAGGGGCAACGGCATAGAGGGGACAACAGCTGCCATGTGAGCGTGGGGTGGGTTTGGTAGGTGAATGAGTGGTGCGCTCAGCTGTGTGATTGTGGTGCATTTGTATATTGGGGGTTGTGAGGTTTTGTCCTTGCAGGTTAATGATTTTTCCTTTTCAGGTACATTTAAAATTTCAAATAGAATAAAAAAACCCCAGCCAGGGAATTTTTTTTTTTTTTTTTCCCCCCGACTGGGTTTTTTTTCCCCCGGTCCCGGCCGCTCCGCGAGGCAACGTTCGTCGCCAAGGTTCGGACCCGGGAGGCCGTCGGACCGGGGTTTTGGCAGGCAGGGCCATTTTGGAGGCTGCTGGGAACAGCGTTCCCCACGAGCAATGGCACAGAGGGTACAATGGCTGTGATGCGTGAGGTGGCTTTGTTAGGTGAATGAGTGGTGTGGTGAGCTGTGAGATTTGGTGTGTTTGTGTTTATGGGTTGTGGGTTTTTGTCCGTGCAGGTTCATGGTTTTTCCTTTTCAGGTACATTTAAGTTTTAAAATAGAATTAAAAAAAACCCAGCCGGGGGATTTTTTTTTTCCCCCGGCTGGGTGTTTTTTTTTCCCGGTCCCGGCTGCTCCGCAAGGCAATGTTGGTCGCCAAGGTTCGGATGCGGGCGACCCTCGGACCGGGGTTTTGGCAGGCAGGGCCATTTCGGAGGCTCCCGGGAACGATGTTCCTGAGGGGCGATGCGGACATGGGGCGATCGTACGAGCTGGGAGAATGGCAGCCGTGCGAGAGGGTGGTGGGTTTGGTATTGGAGTGAGTGGTGCGGTTTAGCTGTGAGGTCTGGTATGATTGTGTTTTGGGGTAGTTGTTTTCTTTGCAGGTTTATTTTGAAATTTACCTGAAAAGGAGGAAAAAACAGAAATAGGAAAACAAGCCCCTGTCAGGGGATTCTCTGTTCTCTGCCCCCCCAGGAGGGTGTTTTTTCCCCAGGTCCAGGCCGCTAGGCAAGATCAAGTTCACAGTCAGCGTTCCAATTTGGGTCCGGCTGGGACGGCAGTTTCGGAGGCGAGGGGATTGTCAAGGCTCTGGGAACAGCTTTTGAGGCCGTAGTTATTCCAGATTGCGGTCTCGGTCGGTAGCGGCCAGGAGGTTCGTTTAGGGAACGGTACCGGAAAGCCGGTCGCAATCGCCCCAGGAGCGGTCAAACTAAACGGCCCACGAGTCGGTCAGGGTCGTGATAGGGGCGTGTTATCCTCCGTAAGGTGACATCAGGGATGCCGTGAGATAGAGGAGTTGGCTTTTCTGCGTAGCGTGATAAATGTAATACGTAAAATATGTAATCAAGGTACGCATTAGATGTTTCGGTTACCAGTCAGGAGGATACTCTGTAGACGAGTCATAACAGGGAGGAGTCCATTCTGCGGCGCGGTCAAAGGGACACGGTCGGGAAGAGTCCGTAAATCGCTCCGATCCGGAACAAAACTTTGTAACGGCTCCCTACCAAAGGTGACGATATTCCCCGTAGCCTTAGGCACTGTGATATATTATGTCAAAATGCTGTAATATGGGGGAGTTTTCTGTGTTATGGTCATAGTGATAAGGGAATGCTGTAATAACAAGCAGTTTGTATATGATCTTACTGTTTATTACAACTCCATGTAATTTGTTGGGTAATATTGAGTTTGAGGGGCCTAGCTTTACCTAACTCAGCTCCTTCACAAAGGTAATAAAGCAGCTGTACCTTGTTGTTGTCTGGCATCTTTTTCAGTCGGAGAAGTTTCGCGTGCGTGAGAGGCTTCGAGAGCATGTCGACGGCGAGCGCATGCCAGACTCGGTCACCATCCGTCGCGTCCACGCAGCAATTCGTCACGTGCGGCGTGCGGGTTAGACTTCGTCCTTCTCCGTCCGTGGGTGCATTGGACTTTGTGTCTATGTGTGTAGGACTTTGTCCGTGTCTATGTGCATGTGCATGCTGGACTCAGTGTCAGCCATCCATGCTGGACTTCATATGTGCATGTGGGTGTGTTGGACTTTGTCTGTATCCACATTGGAGTCTGTCTGTGTCTGAGTGTCCATTTGACGGACTTTGAGCAAGCGGACCAGTCGGTGAGGTTGAAGGGCAGTGAGTGTGCAGTTCTGGAAGGGTTTCTTTTGGATGTCGTGTCAGATTAGTTTGTCATTGCAAAGAAACTAAATAAAAATGAAATAAACTACTTGAAGAAAAAGTGAGGAAGAAAAAGAATGTATTTTATTTTTAAGTGGAGCAGTAGGGCTTTGGGTGCTCAAGGGGATTTAAAAAAATATATTTAATATAAATCCCAGTACTCCCTGCAGTCTCTGGGAGGAGGTGTGGATTGGTTTTGTTGTTTTTATGGTGGTTTTTTTTGTTGTGTTCTGGTTTTTGTAGGGGAGAAAAAGTTGGTTTTTTCCTCCCTAATTTGCATATTTAATGAGTTAATTTGCATAGTTGCTGTGTAATTTGAATATTTCTGGTAGTTGAGGATTTTTTATGTTATGTGTAGTTGTGTATTTTTCTGTTGCATATTTAATTTTTATTTGTAGATGTTGTTATTTATGTTCTGTAGTATGTATAGGTAAAAAGATGAAAAACTAAAACTCTGGTGCAGCAGTAGGGGTTAGGCCATTAGCGTTAGGGTTAGGGGTTAGGGTCGTTAGGGTTAGGGTCGTTAGGGTCGTTAGGGTTTAGGGGTTAGGGTTAGGGTAAGGATTAGGGGTTAGGGGTTAGGGTTTAGGGTTTAGGGTGAGGGGGTAAGGGGTTAGGGTCATTAGGGTTAGGGGGGTTAGGGGTTAGGGGTTAGGGGTTTGGGGGAGGGGTCAGGGGTCAGGGTTAGGGGGTTAGGAGTTGGGGGTTGGGGGTTGGGTTTAGATTTAGGATTAGTGTTAGGGTTAGGGGTTAGGGTTTAGGGTTATGGTTAGGGTTAGGTTTAGGGATGATGTTTAGGGTTTTAGGGCATAGGGTTAGTGTTAAGGGTAGAGGTTAGGTTTAGAGTTACCGTTAGGTTAGGGTTAGCTTTTAGTGTTAGGGTTTGGGATAGGGTTAGGGTTAAGGTTAGGGTTAGGGCCGTTAGGGTTAGGGTTATGGTTTTGGGTTAGGTTTAGGGTTACGGTTAGGGCCGTTAGGGTTAGGGCCATTAGAGTTAGGGTTAGGGTTAGGGTTACGATTAGGGTTTTGGTTTAGGGTTAGGGTTAGGGTTGGGGTTGTTAGGGTTAGGTTTAGGGTTATTGTTAGGGTTAGGGTTTTGGGTTAGGCTTAGGCTTAGGGTTAGGGCCATTACGGTTGGGTTAGGGGTTAGGGTTAGGGGTTAGGGTTAGGGTTACGGATAGGAATAGGGTTAGGCTTAGAGTTAGGGTTAGGGGTTAGGGTTAGGGCTATAGTTAGGCTTACGGGTTAGGGGTTAGGCGTAAGGGTTAGGCGTAAGGGTAGGGTTAGGGCCTTAGGGTTAGGGCCTAGGGTTAGGGCCTAGGGTTAGGGTTACGGATAGGAATAGGGTTAGGCTTAGAGTTAGGGTTAGGGGTTAGGGTTAGGGCTAGAGTTAGGCTTACGGGTTAGGGGTTAGGCGTAAGGGTTAGGCGTAAGGGTAGGGTTAGGGCCTTAGGGTTAGGGCCTTAGGGTTAGGGCCTTAGGGTTAGGGCCTTAGGGTTAGGGCCTTAGGGTTATGTTTAGGCTTAGTGTTAGGGTTAGGGGTTAGGGTTAGGTGTTAGGTTTAGATTTAGGATTAGTGTTAGGGTTAGGGTTTAGGGTTATGGTTAGGGTTAGGTTTAGGGATGATGTTTAGGGTTTAGGGCATAGGGTTAGTGTTAAGGGTAGAGGTTAGGTTTAGGGTTACTGTTAGGTTAGGGTTAGGGCTAGGGCCGTTAGGGTTAGGGCCATTAGAGTTAGGGTTAGGGTTAGGGTTAGGGCCATTAGAGTTAGGGTTAGGGTTAGGGCCATATAGAGTTAGGGTTAGGGCCATTAGGGTTGGGTTAGGGTCAGGCTTAGGGTTAGGGTCATTACGGTTGGGTTAGGGGTTAGGGCCGTTAGGGTTAGGGTTAGGGCCATTAGGGTCAGGGTCAGGGTCAGGGTTAGGGTTAGGGCCATTAGGGTTAGGGTCAGGGTTAGGGTTAGGGTTAGGGGTTAGGGTTAGGTGTTAGGTTTAGATTTAGGATTAGTGTTAGGGTTAGGGTTTAGGGTTAGGGTTTAGGGTTATGGTTAGGGTTAGGTTTAGGGATGATGTTTAGGGTTTAGGACATAGGGTTAGTGTTAAGGGTTAGGGTTAGGGTTAGGGCCATTAGAGTTAGGGTTAGGGTTAGGGCCATTAGAGTTAGGGTTAGGGCCATTAGGGTTGGGTTAGGGTTAGGCTTAGGGTTAGGGCCATTACGGTTGGGTTAGGGGTTAGGGCCATTAGGGTTAGGGTTAGGGCCGTTAGGGTTAGGGTTAGGGCCGTTAGGGTTAGGGTTAGGGCCATTAGGGTTGGGTTAGGGTTAGGGTTAGGGCCATTAGGGTTAGGGTCAGGGTTAGGCTTAGGGCCATTAGGGTTAGGGTCAGGGTTAGGGTTAGGGTTAGGGTTGGTTGGGGGTTAGGTTAGGGTTAGGGTTAGGGTTTAGAGTTAGGGTTAGGGTTATTGTTAAAGTTAGGTTTAGAGTTAGGGGTTAGGGTCAGGATTAGGGTTAGGGTTAGGGGTAGGGTTAAGGTTAGGGTAAGTTTAAGGGGTTAGGGTTACAGTTAGGATTAGGGGTTAGGGTTAGTGTTAGGGTTAGGGGTTTTGGTTAGGGTTAGAGTTAACGGTAGGGTTAGGGTTAGGGATTAGGGTTAGGGTTAGGGTTAGGGTCAATTAGGGTTAGGGTTGCGCTTAGGGTTAGGGTTAGGGGTTAGGGTTAGGGATTAGTGTTAGGGTTAGGGTCAATTAGGGTTAGGGTTGCGCTTAGGGTTGCGCTTAGGGTTAGGGGTTAGGGTTAGGGGTTAGGGTTAGGGGTTAGGGTTAGGGGTTAGGGTTAGGGGTTAGGGTTAGGGGTTAGGGATTAGGGTTAGGGTTAGGGTCAATTAGGTTTAGGGTTAGGGTTAGGGCTACGCTTAGGGTTGCGCTTAGGGTTAGGGTTAGGGTTAGGGGTTAGGGTTAGGGTTTAGGATTACGCTTAGGGTTAGGGTTTACGGTTAGGGTTAGGGTTTAGGATTACGTTTAGGGTTAGGGTTTAGGATTACGCTTAGGGTTAGGATTAGGGTTAGGGTTTAGGATTACGCTTAGGGTTAGGGCTTAGGGTTAGATTTAGTGTTAGGGTTATGCTTAGGGTTAGGGGTTAGGGTTAGGGTTAGGGTTTTGGGTTAGGGTTAGGGTTAGGGTTATTGTTAAAGTTAGGTTTAGAGTTAGGGGTTAGGGTCAGGATTAGGGTTAGGGTTAGGGTTAAGGTTAGGGTAAGTTTAAGGGGTTAGGGTTACAGTTAGGATTAAGGGTTAGGGTTAGGGGTTTTGGTTAGGGTTAGAGTTAACGGTAGGGTTAGGGTTAGGGATTAGGGTTAGGGTTAGGGTCAATTAGGGTTAGGGTTAGGGTTACGCTTAGGGTTGCGCTTAGGGTTAGGGTTAGGGTTAGGGGTTTTGGTTAGGGTTAGAGTTAACGGTAGGGTTAGGGTTACGGGTTAGGGTTAGGGGTTAGGGTTAGGGTTAGGGATTAGGGTTAGGGTTACGGTCAATTAGGGTTAGGGTTAGGGTTGCGCTTAGGGTTAGGGTTAGGGTTAGGGGTTAGGGTTAGGGTTTAGGATTACGCTTAGGGTTAGGGTTTAGGGTTAGGGTTAGGGTTTAGGATTACGCTTAGGGTTAGGGCTTAGGGTTAGATTTAGTGTTAGGGTTATGCTTAGGGTTACGATTAGGGTTAGGGTTAAAATTAGGGTTAGGGTTAGGGTTTAGAGTTAGGGTTAGGGTTATTGTTAAAGTTAGGTTTAGAGTTAGGGGTTAGGGTCAGTATTAGGGTTAGGGTTACGGTAAGGGTTAGCGTCAGGATTAGGGTTAGGGTTAAGGTTAAGGTAAGTTTAAGGGGTTAGGGTTAGGGTTAGGATTAGGAGTTAGGGTTAGTGTTAGGGTTAGGGGTTTTGGTTAGGGGTAGAGTTAACGGTAGGGTTAGGGTTAGGGATTAGGGTTAGGGTCAATTAGGGTTAGGGTTAGGGTTAGGGCTACGCTTAGGGTTAGGGTTAGGTTTAGGGGTTAGGGTTAGGGTTAGGGTTTAGGATTACGCTTAGGCTTAGGGCTTAGGGTTAGGGCCGTTAGGATTAGGGTTATGGTTTTGGGTTAGGTTTAGGGTTAGGGTTAGGGCCGTTAGGGTTAGGGCCATTAGAGTTAGGGTTAGGGTTAGGGTTACGATTAGGGTTTTGGTTTAGGGTTAGGGTTAGGGTTGGGGTTGTTAGGGTTAGGTTTAGGGTTAATGTTAGGGTTAGGGTTTTGGGTTAGGCTTAGGGTTAGGACCATTACGGTTGGGTTAGGGGTTAGGGTTAGGGGTTAGGGTTAGGGGTTAGGGTTACGGATAGGAATAGGGTTAGGCTTGGAGTTAGGGTTAGGGGTTAGGGTTAGGGCTAGAGTTAGGCTTACGGGTTAGGGGTTAGGCGTAAGGGTTAGGCGTAAGGGTAGGGTTAGGGCCTAGGGTTAGGGATACGGATAGGAATAGGGTTAGGCTTAGAGTTAGGGTTAGTCGTTAGGGTTAGGGCTAGAGTTAGGCTTACGTGTTAGGGCTTAGGCGTAAGGGTTAGGCGTAAGGGTAGGGTTCGGGCCTTAGGGTTAGGGCCTTAGGGTTATGTTTAGGCTTAGTGTTAGGGTTAGGGGTTAGGGTTAGGTGTTAGGTTTAGATTTAGGATTAGTGTTAGGGTTAGGGTTTAGGGTTATGGTTAGGGTTAGGTTTAGGGATGATGTTTAGCGTTTAGGGCATAGGGTTAGTGTTAAGGGTAGAGGTTAGGTTTAGGGTTACTGTTAGGTTAGGGTTAGGGTTAGGGCCGTTAGGGTAAGGGTTAGGGCCATTAGAGTTAGGGTTAGGGTTAGGGCCATTAGAGTTAGGGTTAGGGCCATTAGGGTTGGGTTAGGGTTAGGCTTAGGGTTAGGGCCATTACGGTTGGGTTAGGGGTTAGGGCCATTAGGGTTAGGGTTAGGGTTAGGGCCATTAGGGTTAGGGTTACGGCCGTTAGGGTTAGGGTTAGGTCCATTAGGGTTAGGTTAGGGTTAGGGCCATTAGGGTTAGGGTCAGGGTCAGGGTTAGGGTTAGGGTTAGGGTTAGGTTTGGTTGGGGGTTAGGGTTAGGTTAGGGTTAGGGTTAGGGTTAGGGTTTAGCGTTAGGGTTAGGGTTATTGTTAAAGTTAGGTTTAGAGTTAGGGGTTAGGGTCAGGATTAGGGTTAGGGTTAGGGTTAGGGTTAAGGTTAGGGTAAGTTTAAGGGGTTAGGGTTACAGTTAGGATTAGGGGTTAGGGTTAGTGTTAGGGTTAGGGGTTTTGGTTAGGGTTAGAGTTAACGGTAGGGTTAGGGTTAGGGATTGGGGTAAGGGATAGGGTCAATTAGGGTTAGGGTTAGGGTTAGGGTTACGCTTAGGGTTGCGCTTAGGGTTAGAATTAGGGTTAGGGGTTAGGGATTAGGGTTTGGGTTAGGGTCAATTAGGGTTAGGGTTAGGGTTACGCTTAGGGTTGCGCTTAGGGTTAGAAATAGGGTTAGGGGTTAGGGTTAGGGTTAGGGATTAGGGTTAGGGTTAGGGTTAGGGATTAGGGTTAGGGTTAGGGTCAGTTAGGTTTAGGGTTAGGGTTAGGGCTACGCTTAGGGTTGCGCTTAGGGTTAGGGTTAGGGTTAGGGGTTAGGGTTAGGGTTTAGGATTACGCTTAGGGTTAGGGGTTAGGGTTAGGGTTTAGGATTACACTTAGGGTTAGGGTTTAGGGTTAGGGTTAGGGTTTAGGATTACGCTTACGGTTAGGATTAGGGTTAGGATTTAGGATTACACTTAGGGTTAGGGCTTAGGGTTAGATTTAGTGTTAGGGTTATGCTTAGGGTTACGATTAGGGTTACGGTTAGGGGTTAGGGTTAGGGTTAGGGTAAGGGTAAGGGTTAGGGGTTTTGTTATAGGGTTAGAGTTAACGGTAGGGTTAGGGTTAGGGTTAGGGTTAGGGGTTTTGGTTAGGGTTAGACTTAACGGTAGGGTTAGGGTTAGGGTTAGGGTTAAGGTTAGGGTGAGGGTTAGGATTAGGGTTAGGATTAGGGTTAGGGTTAGGGTTAGGGTTAGGGTTGGTTGGGGGTTAGAGTTAGCTTAGGGTTAGGATTAGGATTAGGGTTAGGGTTAGGGTTAGGGTTTAGTGTTAGGGTTAGGGTTATTGTTAAAGTTAGGTTTAGAGTTAGGGGTTAGGGTTAGGGTTAGGGTTAGGGTTAGGGTTAGGGTTAGGGTTAGGGTTAGGGTCAGGGTTAGGGTTAGGGTTAGGGTTTGTTGGGGGTTAGGGTTAGGGTTAGGATTAAGATTAGGGTTAGGGTTTAGAGTTAGGGTTAGGGCTATTGTTAAAGTTAGGTTTAGAGTTAGGGGTTAGGGTCAGGATTAGGGTTAGGGTTACGGTTAGGGTTAGGGTAACTTTAAGGGGTTAGGGTTACAGTTAGGATTAGGGGTTAGGGTTAGTGTTAGGGTTAGGGGTTTTGGTTAGGGTTAGAGTTAACGTTAGGGTTAGGGTTAGGGTTAGGGATAAGGGTTAGGGTTAGTGTCAATTAGGTTTAGGGTTAGGGTAAGGGTTAGGGTTAGGTTAGGGTTAGGGTTTTGGGTTAGGGTTAGGGTTAGGGTTAGGGTTGGTTAGGGTAAGGGTTAGGGTTTGTTGGGGGTTAGGGTTAGGTTAGGGTTAGGATTAGGATTAGGGTTAGGGTTAGGGTTAGGGTTTAGGGTTAGGGTTAGGGTTTAGGATTACGCTTAGGGTTAGGATTAGGGTTAGGATTTAGGATTACACTTAGGGTTAGGGCTTAGGGTTAGATTTAGTGTTAGGGTTATGCTTGGGGTTACGATTAGGGTTACGGTTAGGGTAAGGGTTAGGGGTTTTGTTATAGGGTTAGAGTTAACGGTAGGGTTAGGGTTAGGGGTTTTGGTTAGGGTTAGACTTAATGGTAGGGTTAGGGTTAGGGTTAGGGTTAGGGTTAGGGTTAGGGTTAGGGTTAGGGTTAGGGTTAGGGTTGGTTGGGGGTTAGAGTTAGCTTAGGGTTAGGATTAGGATTACGGTTAGGGTTAGGGTTAGGGTTTAGTGTTAGGGTTATGGTGATTGTTAAAGTTAGGTTTAGAGTTAGGGGTTAGGGTTAGGGGTTAGGGTTAGGGTTAGGGTTTGTTGGGGGTTAGGGTTAGGTTAGGGTTAGGGTTAGGGTTAGGGTTTAGAGTTAGGGTTAGGGCTATTGTTAAAGTTAGGTTTAGAGTTAGGGCTTAGGGTCAGGATTAGGGTTAGGGTTACGGTTAGGGTTAGGGTTAGGGTAAGTTTAAGGGGTTAGGGTTACAGTTAGGATTAGGGGTTAGGGTTAGTGTTAGGGTTAGGGGTTTTGGTTAGGGTTAGAATTAACGTTAGGGTTAGGGTTAGGGTTAGGGTTAGGGTTGGTTGGGGTTAGGGTTAGGGTTAGGGTTAGGGTTTAGAGTTAGGGTTAGGGTTATTGTTAAAGTTAGGTTTAGAGTTAGGGGTTAGGGTCAGGATTAGGGTTAGGGTTACGGTTAGGGTTAGGTTCAGGATTAGGGTTAGGGTTAGGGTTAAGGTTAAGGTAAGTTTAAGGGGTTAGGGTTACAGTTAGGATTAGGGGTTAGGTTTAGTGTTAGGGTTAGGGGATTTGATTAGGGTTAGAGTTAACGGTAGGGTTAGGGTTAGGGTTAGGGATTAGGGCTAGGTTTAGGGTCAATTAGGTTTAGGGTTAGGGTTAGGGCTACGCTTAGGGTTAGGGTTAGGGTTAGGCTTAGGCTTAGGGTTAGGGTTAGGGGTTAGGGTTAGGGTTTAGGATTACGCTTAGGGTTAGGATTAGGGTTAGGGTTTAGGATTACGCTTAGGGTTAGGATTAGGGTTAGAGTTAGTGTTAGGGTTAAAGTTAGGGTTAGGGTTAGGGTTACGGATAGGAATAGGGTTAGGCTTAGAGTTAAAGGTAGGGGTTAGGGTTAGGGCTAGATTTAGGCTTACGGGTTAGGGGCTAGGGTTAGGGCTAGGGTTAAGGGTTAGGGTTAGGGCCGTTAGGGTTAGGGCCATTAGGGTTAGGGTTAGGGTTAGGGTTAGGGCCATTAGAGTTAGGGTTAGTGTTAGGGCCATTAGAGTTAGGGTTAGGGTTATGGCCATTAGAGTTAGGGTTAGGGCCATTAGGGTTGGGTTAGGGTTAGGCTTAGGGTTAGGGCCATTACGGTTGGGTTAGGGGTTAGGGCCATTAGGGTTAGGGTTAGGGTTAGGGCCGTTAGGGTTAGGGTTAGGGCCATTAGGGTTGGGTTAGGGTTAGGGCCATTAGGGTTAGGGTCAGGGTCAGGGTTAGGGTTAGGGTTAGGGCCATTAGGGTTGGGTTAGGCTTAGGGTTAGGGCCATTAGGGTTAGGGTCAGGGTCAGGGTTAGGGTTAGGGTTAGGGCCATTAGGGTTAGGGTTAGGGTTAGGGTTAGGGTTAGGGTTAGGGTTAGGGTTGGTTGGGTTAGGGTTAGGGTTAGGGTTAGGGTTAGGGTTAGGGTTAGGGTTAGGGTTGGTTGGGGGTTAGGGTTAGGCTAGCGTTAGGATTAGGGTTAAGGTTAGGGTTAGGGTTAGGGGTTTTGGTTAGGGTTAGAGTTAACGCTAGGGTTAGGGTTAGGGTTAGGGATAAGGGTTAGGGTTAGTGTCAATTAGGTTTAGGGTTAGGGTAAGGGTTAGGGTTAGGTTAGGGTTAGGGTTTTGGGTTAGGGTTAGGATTAGGGTTAGGGTTGGTTAGGGTAAGGGTTAGGGTTTGTTGGGGGTTAGGGTTAGGTTAGGGTTAGGATTAGGATTAGGGTTAGGGTTAGGGTTAGGGTTTAGGGTTAGGGTTAGGGTTTAGGATTACGCTTAGGGTTAGGATTAGGGTTAGGATTTAGGATTACACTTAGGGTTAGGGCTTAGGGTTAGATTTAGTGTTAGGGTTATGCTTGGGGTTACGATTAGGGTTACGGTTAGGGTAAGGGTTAGGGGTTTTGTTATAGGGTTAGAGTTAACGGTAGGGTTAGGGTTAGGGGTTTTGGTTAGGGTTAGACTTAATGGTAGGGTTAGGGTTAGGGTTAGGGTTAGGGTTAGGGTTAGGGTTAGGGTTGGTTGGGGGTTAGAGTTAGCTTAGGGTTAGGATTAGGATTACGGTTAGGGTTAGGGTTAGGGTTTAGTGTTAGGGTTATGGTGATTGTTAAAGTTAGGTTTAGAGTTAGGGGTTAGGGTTAGGGGTTAGGGTTAGGGTTAGGGTTAGGGTTTGTTGGGGGTTAGGGTTAGGTTAGGATTAGGGTTAGGGTTAGGGTTAGGGTTTAGAGTTAGGGTTAGGGCTATTGTTAAAGTTAGGTTTAGAGTTAGGGCTTAGGGTCAGGATTAGGGTTAGGGTTACGGTTAGGGTTAGGGTTAGGGTTAGGGTAAGTTTAAGGGGTTAGGGTTACAGTTAGGATTAGGGGTTAGGGTTAGTGTTAGGGTTAGGGGTTTTGGTTAGGGTTAGAATTAACGTTAGGGTTAGGGTTAGGGTTAGGGATAAGGGTTAGGGTTAGGGTCAATTAGGTTTAGGGTTAGGGTAAGGGTTAGGGTTAGGGTTTTGGGTTAGGGTTAGGGTTAGGGTTAGGGTTAGGGTTGGTTGGGGTAAGGGTTAGGGTTGGTTGGGGTAAGGGTTAGGGTTAGGTTAGGGTTAGGATTAGGATTAGGGTTAGGGTTAGTGTTAGGGTTTAGAGTTAGGGTTAGGGTAAGTTTAAGGGGTTTTGGTTAGGGTTAGACTTAACGGTAGGGTTAGGGTTAGGGTTAGGGTTAGGGTTAAGGTTAGGGTTAGGGTTAGGGTTAGGGTTGGTTGGGGGTTAGGGTTAGGTTAGGGTTAGGATTAGGATTAGGGTTAGGGTTAGGGTTAGGGTTAGGGTTTAGAGTTAGAGTTAGGGTTCTTGTTAAAGTTAGGTTTAGAGTTAGGGGTTAGGGTCAGGGTTAGGGTTAGTGTTAGGGTTAGGGTTAGGGTTTAGAGTTAGGGTTAGGGTAAGTTTAAGGGGTTAGGGTTACAGTTAGGATTAGGGGTTAGGGTTAGTGTTTGGGTTAGGGGTTTTGGTTAGGGTTAGAGTTAACGCTAGGGTTAGGGTTAGGGTTAGGGTTAGGGTTTGGGTTAGGGTTAGGGTTAGGGTTTGGGTTAGGGTTTGGGTTAGGGTTAGGGTTAGGGTTAGGGTTAGGGTTAGGGTTAGGGTTGGTTGGGGGTTAGGGTTAGGTTAGGGTTAGGATTAGGATTAGGGTTAGGGTTAGGGTTAGGGTTAGGGTTAGGGTTTAGAGTTAGGGTTAGGGTAAGTTTAAGGGGTTAGGGTTACAGTTAGGATTAGGGGTTAGGGTTAGTGTTTGGGTTAGGGGTTTTGGTTAGGGTTAGAGTTAACGCTAGGGTTAGGGTTAGGGTTAGGGATTAGGGTTAGGGTTAGGGTCAATTAGGTTTAGGGTTAGGGTTAGGGTTACGCTTAGGGTTGCGCTTAGGGTTAGGGTTAGGGTTAGGGGTTAGGGTTAGGGTTAGGGGTTAGGGTTAGGGTCAATTAGGTTTAGGGTTAGGGTCAGGGCTACGCTTAGGGTTGCGCTTAGGGTTAGGGTTAGGGTTAGGGTTAGGGGTTAGGGTTAGGGCTTAGGGTTAGGGTTAGGGTTTAGGATTATGCTTAGGGTTAGGATTAGTGTTAGGGTTTAGGATTACGCTTAGGGTTATGGTTTAGGGTTAGGGTTAGGGTTTAGGATTACGCTTAGGGTTAGGGTTTAGGGTTAGGGTTAGGGTTTAGGATTACGCTTAGGGTTAGGATTAGGGTTAGGGTTTAGGATTACGCTTAGGGTTAGGGCTTAGGGTTAGATTTAGTGTTAGGGTTAGGCTTAGGGTTACGATTAGGGTTAGGGTTAGGGGTTAGGGTTAGGGTTAGGGTTAGGGATTAGGGTTAGGGTTAAAGTTAGGTTTAGGGTTAGGGTTAGGGTGACGGATAGGAATAGGTTTAGGCTTAGAGTTAGGGTTAGGGTTAGGATTAGGGTTAGGGTTGGTTGGGGTTAGGGTTAGGGTTAGGGTTAGGGTTAGGGTTAGGGTTTAGAGTTAGGGTTGGGGTTATTGTTAAAGTTAGGTTTAGAGTTAGGGGTTAGGGTCAGGATTAGGGTTAGGGTTACGGTTAGGGTTAGGTTCAGGATTAGGGTTAGGGTTAGGGTTAAGTTTAAGGT